>NW_017306359.1:691939-724264 GCF_000935625.1 Nanorana parkeri | reverse complement strand
AAGGGAGGGGGAACTGGGCAATTTCCGCTCCCCCCTGAGAAAATAGTCTCTCCCTCCGCCGCTCTGACTGGGCTGGCCGCAGCGCACAAGCAGCAGGTGAACAGGTCCCACTACGTCACTTGTATCCGCCCCGTAGCCGGCTCCACGGGACACAGCCGCGGAATTTGAAGTATGTCCTGTGCCTCAGTCTTGTCGGCTACCGAGGCACACCGCTCTCCATCCTGAAGAAGAAAAAAAATACTACTTACCCCACCACTCTCCATCCTGAGTTCCATGCTTGCAGGCTGCATTCTTCGTTACTCCTGCCCTTGGAAGCTACACACTGACATGCTGATCTCTCCAGCACCCTTGTGCACTGTGTGGAATTAGAAGTCTGCTTACTGCAAGTATACCTTTAAGTTGGCAAAGTTAACATAGTTACATAGTTACATAGTATTTGGGGTTTAATAAAGACATACGTCTGTGGTTGCTAGTAATAATGGTATGATCTGTGAAGGAAAGCTCGAGATCAAGGAACACCAGTTTGGCCTTATTAATCTCGTGTGTGAATTTCAACCCAAAGTTATTATTGTTACAGTGTTCCAAAAACTGAGAGACGCTATCTGGTGGACCGTCCCAAATAATGAGGACGTTGTCAATATAGCGTCCATAAAACACCAGTTTATCTGCGTGGGGGTTGTTCTTCAAGATATGCAGGGCCTCCCAGTGTCCCATTGTCAAATTCGCATAACTCGGTGCGTAGTTGGCACACGTTCTTTCTCCTATGAATAGATGCCATTCAATATTAGTTTTTCTCTAGGTAGTAGCGCTCTCTCCTTTGTTTTTTTCTGTTTATATGTTGATTTTGCAGGGTCCTCTCCCTGTCAGTGAGAGCCTGCACACCATAATTCACAGCCCGTAACTTTTCCAGTGACCAAATATCAGTCGTGCGCTTATGTTTTTGTTTTTCGGCCCTCTCCTTGTCACTTGTGAGTAACTTCCCGTTTTCGTCCTTTATTGGGCCTATCTGCTCCTTTCTTACCTTTTTACTGTTAATATATTGGTAGAATTTGTTAGGGTTTTTTTTACTATCTGCGGCGATATGCTTTTCACATTCTATTTTAGCTTCCCGGATTACTAGTTTGCATTTTTTGTTACATTCCTTGTATTTAAGGAACGCCAATGCCGTCCCTTCCATCTTATATTTTATGAATGCCATTCTCTTTGCCTTAACATGTAGTTTTACAGTTTTATTTAGCCATATCGGTTTAGTCTTTGATCTTTTGTTTTTGTTACCCAATGGTATACACTTTGAAATGGCAATATGTAATGTGTTCCTGAAGCAGTCCCACATTTGGTCTGAGTTTAGGTTGTGAAATGAGTTATCCCATTTTATTTCCCCCACTAGTTTGCACAACTTATCGAAGTTTGCCCTTCACTGACATTGCTGGGATTGCTAATACTTTGTAAATGGTTCCAAGTACTGTTGCTATTGGAGTTTGATTTAAAGGTCTAATGCTAGTCTTAGGCCTGGTTAACACCTGCACATTCTAAAGGACGAGTGGCGATGTGCGTGATCGACATGTGGAAACGCGCCAAGACACACTTGTTGTGCCTTTGATTTCTAAAGGCATCCCAAATGTGGCCACCAAGTCGTGAGGTTTTCTGCTGCATTTCCATGCATGCACAAGCAGCAGACAAATGCATCCTACGCATCGCACAAAATAGTGGAGGAGCCATTTTTCTGTGTTTGCCACGCAGATATCTTAGTAATATCCCCTTTGCCACTGGTGGATAGCGCCACAATGTACGATCTAGAAGATATGTTGTCCGCACACCATATCAGGATAATTTGTTTTCCCTCCCCCAATGTTAGTGTAGGGACTTGCTATAAATGATGCCTCTTAATCCGATCATCTTCTTTCCTGTAGTTGTCAGCTGTCCCTCCAGCCCTGGTGCCGGTCTCTGATCCAGCGCAGACTCCTCTGTCCTTCTCTCCTCCGCTGTCCCCCTCAGTCTGCGCGGGTGCGCGCTGCTCCATATACTTACCTTGTGTCTCTCCTCCTCTCCGGGCCGAACATCTGAACTGCGCAATGCCCGCCCCAGGATCTTTTGCAGCCGCCCGAGAAATTTTCAGATGTTCGGACTGGAGTCACAGGTAAGTATTAACCCATTGCAAACGGTTTTTTTTTTTTTATCGTTTTGCATATATCTACTGCTTGCTAGCAATAGATATATGCAAAAAAGTGAGGGTTTAATAACCCTTTAAGTTTGGGGCCCTCCATCCTTCACACTGTGCCTGGATCATGTGTATCACAAAGCTATTCAGCAACAAAACATAGTAATGTGCAATGTGGATGACATACCCATTTTAATGACAGTGATGTGCCAGATTCCATTGCTGCACACAAAATGTCAACAACTGCAACGTAATGTATTATTACAATAAAGCAACACCTTTATTTTCTGGTAGTGCCCCTCCCGACATTAGACTCTGGATCCGCTCCTGCCCACTAAATAAGGCTGCCACTCCGGGATTAGAATCCTGTATTCCGCAACCGCTGAGAGCTGATGGCATCGGCACCTGGTCGTTGCGGTATTCAGGATTGTGGGCGGCGTTGGACATGTTGCAACCATCGGGCGCCAATGCCATGCGCTAATAAATCAGCTCCCGGCGGTTGCGACATGTAATCCGACGACGCCCACAATCTCCCTCTTTGTCTCCTTCGTGGTGTTGGGAGGAAATTACATAACTCCCAGCACTTTATGGTAGATAGCCGCACAGGAGGGAGACATCCAACCATGCACGTCTGGCCCTGAGTCTAACCCATCTGTCTACATACACATACCTTTTTATTGTAATATATATGTATGTATATGTGTGTGTATCATTGCATACCGCATTACTCTCCTAGTTTTCAGTGGTATGATTTAGTGGTGAAAATTATTAGTGCCCCCCCAGTTTTGACTGGGGTATCTTATGTGCCCCCCTCTATATATTGTTCCTAGAGTCGCCACTGCTCATAGTATAATTATAGTGTTATCATATCATATTGTCCTTTATTGCACAATATGTCAGATGTTGCAAGGGTCTGCTGGCTGTATCCAGGGGGTTTAAGAACTCACAGGGTGAAGAAACCTATTGACAGTAGCATATCAGGAATCCAGGCCAGAACAAAACAGGAACAGAAATCTGAGCTTAGTCAGACACACATGAGAGCAGGAACAGGGTCACAGCAGACAAAAAAAAAAAGAGTATACGACATTGGCAGCTAATTAAAATTGGCTCTCACTGGGATGCAGAGATTGGAAGCATCTGGTCCGGAGCCATTGACTTTATGGATGGCATGACAATTCCCAGTATGCACCCCATAGATTGTCTGTCTGAATGACTGCAGACAATAAAAAGGAGCAGACAGAGCACTGGTACACATCAAATAGAAATAGAGTTGTAAGCAAGAAGAAAATAATACAGAGACAGACAGCATCAGAAGTCAGAGCCAATACAGATAAACAGGGCCAGAATACATAACTACTACGGGACAAATCAGGAGATACAAGGCAGAATGGCATAGTCCAAGCAAACAGAGGCTGAAGTACACGGGTCATTACAAACAAACTCAGATGCATGCACCAGCACTGGCTAGTTGGGGTGAAGGCCCTAAATATTTGCAAGCTCAGAACAGATAAGACACAAATTTAAGAGAGCAGAAACACAGTATTACAGAAGGACAGTGACAGTAAAAATACACTGGATTTAAGATGTTAAAGGAAAGGAAACATCAACACATGACAGTATTGCTATAAAAGGCACCTACCAAGAAAAGTGTTTTGGTCTGGTTCAGTCTGCTTTTCTTTTATTATAGGTTCAGTAAGAGATACTCTAGGCAAGTGCCATAAACTAATGATGTATTCATTGAAAAAACATCTTCAGTATGTTTATTATAAATACATGATAATCTTTATTGTATATTTGAATAACCATGCAAAGCAGAACTCAGATTAAGAATGCAAGCAATTGTACATGTTTCCATACACTAGAGGGTATATCTAAAAAGCAGTAAATGTGACATTCACCAAATATTTACTACAGGTCTATCTTCCTGATGCATGTGTTTTTAATTACAGTGATTGCTTGCAGTGAATGTTTAGTACAATTCACATTCACTGCTTTATAAATATACTCCTCGAAGTGTTCTTGAAGTTGTTACAGCAAAGGAATAACCTCATCAGTGTGGCGATGCTCAATCAGAAGCTGGAATGGGGTTGACAAAGTTATAGTGTACTACTTATCTGTAATTAAGGAAAGAAAAGTTCCTCTAAATTGGCAACGTCGGCCCTCCAGCTTGTGCTTTAGCTATAAATCCCAACATGCCTTTGCCTCTGGGAGTCATGCCTGTAACTGTCAGTCTTGCAAAGCTTCATGGTACTTGTAGTTCCACAGCAGCTGGGGGGCCAGAGATGCCCCTCTCTGCTCTAAATAATATGTAGAAAGGAATACAGAGATGTATGAATCACATTGAATAACAAATATTCTGGCAGATATAGCTCTTCACACAATTTTGTGAAGCATTAGCACTGAAGTCATTCAATTGGTTCTCTTAACAGCTCAGCTTCCCCCTGATTCCCACTCCCAGCAGTGATATAACAGCCTGTCAGCCTTCTAATCTCTAATGTAAAACAGGGTGAGCTGAGCTGCTGTGAATATGACCTGAATGGCATTTGAATTAATTGATCCACAATGCCTGCATTTACAAAGGGCTGTAGAGACCAAACACACATTTTATGGACGGTAAGGACACTTACTTGGCTGTCCATAGTCCGGCTACAGGTTCACTAAGCAGAGTTTAAAATGATATAAATGTTTTTTTATTTTTAAATTGTATTCATATAACATTTATTTTGATTTAGAGAAAATGTTTTGTATATTTTACTTGAAAAAAATTAAATGCACAATGGAGTATGTTTCAAAGCAAGCTCATTCCATTTATAGGCTCTTCAATTTATCTCAAGAATGTAATTATGTTCTTCTATTGTCAAGAATACAAAAACTGCTTTTATGTCAGCACACCACAACTAGATAGTCTTTAAGAGCAATCGTTCAGTCACTAAAATGTAAACAATAAAAAAAAGCTAACAGAAAAAATGCAAACAAATAACTCAGATCATAGATATTCAAATAAAAATAAATAACACTGTAGAAACCCCCTTCAGGGATGGTCCTGCCTTTCTGTTGCCAGGATACTGGCATGTCAGTCTGCTCTAGCATAATAGGATATAAAAGGTGAGGTGGGTGGAGTTAGGAGTGGAGTGCGACCGGTGGAGAAGAACAGAGTTAGGTTTCCCTGTCCATTGTTGCTGAATAGGACTGTGTAATTCTGTGTGAGTAATCCGTTTTAGCATTTCTCCTTATGGAGCTTGGAACCTCAAGACTATTTGAGCACTCATATACTTTCAAGAATAGGATTTACCAATTTGCCTGGATAAAGTACTACTGAGCTGGAAGAGTTTTTCGTTTCGATTCACACTGCAATGATGTTACAAAAATGATTATTGTTAAGTAAAGCTGTTTTACAAAACAATGCCAAACCCAGTTGGACATTTATTTATTACTTTGGGTTGGTAAGGGAGTCAGAGACATACTCAGTACATAATTTGGAATGAAGTGAATTTTGTTTGTCCAGTGAGGGATTGTATGCTCAGTGTTCACCCTGTGTACTGAGCAGGGGTATATGTATGATAAATAGCACCTATGGCAAGCACTGAAATTGTGCTCCTGCTCAAACATCTGACACCCCAGTTCTGGCACACCAAGACACACAGTAGAGCTTCTAGCTAGCATACTCAGACACACACACACACACACACACACACACATACATATGCTGAGCATATGAGGTTGGTGCAAATTAAGGAATGCAATGTGCTCATTAGCCGCACAGTGATTTAAATGTGTTGCTAATAATTACACACACAATTAAATATTAATGCACTTGGAGTTTTTCAGCAATCTTGGCATTACTTAGTTGGGAATTTTGAGAAATGTTTAGGAGAAGTACCAATATCCATATGGGGCGTAGCTATGGTAACTAGAACCAATGGCAAGGAAATTGAGCCCCTGTCCAAATATTCTATTACACCTAGCTGCTAGGCCTGTAAGGTTGGTGCAGAATAATTAAAGCACAGCACAGTATACAGAATAAGGAGGTGTGGGAATATAACATGCACAACAAGGTATATAGAATGAGGTGGTGCAGAATAGGGAACACACAACATGGCATATACAATGAGGCAATGTGAAACAAGGAATGCACAAGCATGGTATATGGAATGAGGCACAGGGAACGTACAGCGTGGTATATATCCAAGGATGAGGAGAGGTGTGTGCCTCTTTAGTTCTATTGTGGCCCATTCAGACCTCCATCAGCATAGACCTACACTGATTACAGTAACACCAAAGCCAAGCAGCCGGGGCAGAGGAACGCTTACACTACTCACTTCCTCTGCTAGGCTCTGCATTAGATGTTGTCATCAGTCCGAGCCCGGCAAAGGAAGTGAGTAGTGTAACTTAACATTGTAACATAGTAACCCGGTTCTTTGTTTACTTGTTACAGCGGCGGTCAGTTGTACTGTTTATCACTGGAGTTCGGCACTGACAGTTGGTGTGAATGGGACACAGCTAAACTTAAGGGGTACATTTTTACCATACTTATGAGAGTAAGTTGGAACACCCCTAAAGACCACAACTGAATAAAGGGTAGGCTTCAGCATGCTGACACTCCTGGTCTAAACTGGCTCATGTCATTGACCTGATACAATGTCCAGAAGCTATGATATGTCTACCCATTTTTCAGATGTTGACTGTTTTCTTGTTGTAATGTAGTTTTTAAAATGAAGATACAGTATTGCAATCACGTTTAATTAATTTCCATAGCTGATGCTCCAGGCATCAATGTAAGTATGAATCCATGCCATATGAATATGAAATGAATCATCTGAATCTAGTGATAATAAAGTGTGATATAGAATTCCAGGTTAGGCTTAACAGAAGGCTGTAACATTTTCACATCCAAAGCCAGACACATGATCAGGTGCAGCAATATATATATATGATTATAAATGTAATCAATCAGCGTCTTGGATTAATTTTATATGATACAATATATTTTCACCTGCAAATTTCGAACATAGTTTAATTTACACTGAAAATGAGACAATACATTTATTCTCATTCTTAAGCTTCCACAGGATATTGATGATTGACCTCTAATAACCTGTTTTATTACATTTCACCTGTTATATTACATGTACTGTATTTCATTACATTGTCACTGAGAACCCCAACCAAATAAAAAATCCAGTATACATAGCATGCTGTTTTTAAAAAATGATAATCATTAAAAGATTACAAAAGTTCTAAATCATTATATGGCATATGACTGGGTGTTGAACTATGAAAAAAATATTCATTCACAGTCACAGACAAGAAAATGGCTTATGATATATTTGGGTAATTTAGCAACAAATTTTGTTTTACTAACTGTCATATAGGCATATTCTAGTTATTACAGAGCCACCTGTTGTTTATAGCCAGCTATAAACAGGGATTAGGAAAGGATGCTTTATTATATAATAATATATATGTAGAAAGTATAGATACACAGGTTAGGGTGAGGTAGGCTTAAAGAAACCAATAGGCCCTCCACTTAACACCATATTTAACACCCATCTATAGCCAAACAGCCAGGCTCATTGGCTATCATATGTGCAGTGTATGGAATCATAACTTACATGAAGTAAGGCTTGGTGACTTTTATTTTTTTATTGGTCCACAAGCCCTACAGCATAAAAGATGTGGAAGCATTTTCCATACACTTCATTGATGATGGCAAACAAGCCAGAAATAGTTGCATGCAGTTTGGAATAAATGGTTCTATAATATTAGGCTGTAGGTTAGATTCACAGTTGACCCTGGGGCATAGGAAAATGATTTGCATGGCTCCGTCCACCTTCTAAATTGGGAAGGAACCTGGACACATACTAAATTAGCTTTGCTCTCATATACACAAACTTGCACTATACTAAAAGTAAAACATTGGGGTAAGCAGTAGACATGTGCGATTCGTTTTGTTCCGAATCGAAATTCGGACGAATTTTCGGAAATTCGGAAATTCGGATGCATCCGAATTCCGAATTACAGATATAACGAATGCAAACGAATCCGAATTTCCGTTTCCGAAATTCGGTAGCGGTAGTTCGTTCGAACGTTCGTTTAGTTTTTGTTTCTTATTCGTTTCGTCCGTTGAAGAAAAACATTTTCCCCCTCAAATGTCACTTTGCTGCAAACGAACGAACGAAACGAATAAGAAACTAAAACGAAACGAACGTTCAAACGAACTACCGCTAACGAATTTCGTCCGAATCCGAATTTACTTTCACACCCGAATCCCGAAAAACGAAATAACACAAATCCGAATTTAAAACGAAACAAAACTAAACCAATTTTTTGGCAGTGCACATGTCTAGTAAGCAGAATAAGCATTCTTAATTTCAATACTGTATGCCCAGAACAGCAAAACTAAACAAGTCTATATAAGCAAACTAGAAGAATTGTTCAAACTGAACCTGGTCTGTCTTAAAAAGTACTTAAGGTAACAATATTAAAAATAGTCTCTATTTTGGATTTTTTAGAAAAACAGAAGTAAACTTTGTTTAGTAAAGGTTAGTTCTGTTCATATATACCACTATACCATTATATTTTGCTATAGTGATCGCTAAATCTGGTTGCAAACAGTGAATTCTGGAAATCTTTTGTTGACTTTGGTGCAATTAAATAGACAAAGTAATTAAAGACAAAGACAGAAAAAGTGATAATACCATACATCTAGTAGTTACGTACTCCCTTTTGTTCCAGTTTAGCCGATTGATTTTATCAATCTTAATTTCTGATTTAGGTAATTAATTAAAGGTTACCATTTTGTGTGCCTAGTTGTTCCAGAATCACAAAAATACATTTATTTATTTTCAGCATGACGTTTGCCCCGTGCTTTATATAATCTCAATGGAAATTAAAGCTATAAAAGAACAAGGCATAACAACTGCTCATTAGCTAAAATGGTGTGTATAAGTTCATAAAGCTTGTGACAGCATTCATTGTAAATTCCAACCAGCCTGTTAATGTGCGCATTTGTCCATGCCCTTTTCTTTATTATTTCAGCATGCTAATAAATATTCAGAAACAAAGGAGATCAGCAGTCTTCTGTAAAATAAAGTGTACCTTTTTTTTAAATGTCAAATCTAGCTGGATATGCAACCAATGAATAGAAACTGTAATTATGTGGCTGATGTTTAATTAATCTTTAATAGTACAGTTTAAACACAGACTCAAGAAAAATAGATGAGCAGACTTTAATTCACTTTTAAAGGTTCAGCTGCCTCAACGATGGCGACATATCAGAAACTGTTGAAGTATTTCATTCAGCCTGACACATTATCTTAAAGACTTGGATCGCTGCTCCTCTTGGGACACTGTTATTTTCTTGGTTCCTTCAACACGCATACACCAAATGAAATGTCACATCCCATCAAGTTTACAGAGTGAACTTATGCTTACAAAGAGAAAGTGTGAGAATAAATCGTTCCCACAGCATTTCATTTGACAAGGTTTTGGTCATCAGTTTTCAATTGGATAATGTACTGTCGTTCCAACAAGACAGCGAGAATGTAAAATAGCTTCTAATGATTCTGACTTGAAGTTGAAACCTTCAGCAGTCTCTCCCTTTTTCGTTAAAAATCAGTTTGTTCAGTCAGATCAACCAGAAAAAAAGCATTTAAATCGGTTTCAGGAACATCAAAGCCTACCTCCATCTGTCAGCTGTGAGACTGCGATCTGACACACTAATAACCCATGTATGATTCATATCCCCACCTTGTAAATCTGAGTCTGCAGCACTGATTTCCAATACCTCATCTGTAAGAGCAATTGTTAGTACCAGAGCCTATCATTAAAAAAAAAAGAAAAAAATAATAATGCAGCATCAATGGTGAACTGTTCACAGCTATTATTCCAGAGCTTGCAAATTTTGCAGAAGTAAAAACATCAATATCAAAGCATTTACACATAAAAGTGAATGGCAGCCATATAATGGTACACAGTTTAAGCAAGGCTTAGCCATGGCCCTTGCTATAGATTTTTTTGTCATACATTTTTAAATCCTGTTGAAAACTAAGTATGTCATGTCTCAGTTATTTTCAGTCTGCTGAGCATGTAAGTTACAAAGTCCAGTATTATGTGAATAGATAGTCTTCCGAATATAAAGAGAAAAAAGTATTTTTTCCTTTTCTTCTGTTGTAAAGAAAATATTTACATGTCATTCATATGATATTTACCTTATTCAACTGAGACACTTCTACTGTACAATTTTTTGAAAAATAAAAATAATATAAACTAAAAACATTTTATATTTCAGCCATCTTAAAAACATGCCTGTGACCCCCTAAGCAATGCATGTGAAACTCAAAGAAAACACAGTGAATGGAAATGTATTGAGAGACTTTTAAAGTGTAAATCTTATCCAGAAGCGCCAGAGACAATCATTCCTCATTCCTCACAAGGAAGAAATACTAGGCATATGTGCAGGACGCAGCCCCAATACAGTCAGGGAGACTGGGACATCTGGACGAAAACACAAAGAGAGGGGCGCCTTTCCTGGTGCAGATAGGTTTATTCAACAAAGGTAAAAAACTAACTAGCAGGTACTCACAAGAGTAGAATAACAACAGGCTGTAGGACAATGAGAAGACCGGAGCAATGGAGGGAGCCGTGTGATACGTCCTGTATACAGATTGGTGAAGTGTCGACGCGTTTCTGGGGAACGCTCCCTTCATCAGAACGAGATTCAAGCCTCCTCCCCACGGTGGCTAAAAGGGGACAGATGAAACCTGATTGGGCAGGGCTCTGAATGCTGATAGGACATCAGCCTGTTGTGGGTGGTCACCATGTTGGTGATGGGCAGGCTGAACTAGCCTAATTTAAGTCAGGTTTCATCTAACATGTATCACCGGTCTCCCGGCCAATGAGAGCTGCAGAAAACCTGAGTGGCCGGGAGTGGGAGACTCCCGGAGCGCCCGGAAGAGTTAGGCTGTCTGGAGATCAGTGTCCCTGGTTAGCTGGTAACCAGGGACGCTGATCTCTCTCCAAGTGGCCGGCTGGCTCCGCCCCGCTGTCAGAAGCAGGCCGTCGGCCAGCTTCGGCTTTCACCTCGGCTCAGTCGTGCCGAAGCATATGCCTTCGGCTCGACTGAGCCCCCGGCCGACTTCGGGAGCTGTACAGCTATAGTGAATAGCCCGTACAGCAGCCCTTCGGTTCAACTGAACCGAAGCGGTCCTGGGGCCGAAGCTAGCCGAAGGATCAGCCGAAGCTACGGCTAGATCCTTCGGCTGCTCCGTGAATAGACCCCTTAGTCTCATATAAGCTTTAAAGCCCAACTCTGGGCTACATGATTTTCCTGGCTTTAGAGGAATAAGTAGCTGTTTACCTCTGCTGTATATTAACCCCTTAAAGACCAATGACGGAATTATTCCATCATGGTAGTCCGTGCCATAAGTATCCACAATTGAATAATTCTGTCATGGGTCCTTAAAGGTTTAAGCTTCCCTCATATGCATATATACTATAAGTTATCATATAGTGCATGTCACATCATGGTATATATATATATGGTATATAATATGTGCTGGTGCAATAAATGAGAAAGATGGAAATTGCAGATGAACACACACAGAAAAAATTGCTTTGGTCCTTAACTGAAAGACAAGCATCTGAAGCTTGGTCCTTAAGGGATTCATTTAATTTCAGCTTTATTTAAAAGTTTAATATTGCCAGATAGTACAGCTCCAACATCCGGCCCCCTGCTGACATCAGTGCTGCAGGTATGATAGAGACCAGCTCTGGTCTCTCCACCTCTATCTTCTCTTGGTCATTCACAAAATGCATAGCGGCAGCATCATCACAGGCTGTGTTTTGTGAATGGCCAAGTGTACTGTAGACAAGGTGTCCACAACACCAGCACTTGTGTTTATCATACCTACAGTGCTAATGTCTGAAAGTACAGCTGGAGCCATCAATAGTCTCTTCTGGAGTTAAACATGTTAGGGAAGGAGAGTCTGGAGAGTGGCGCTAGATGTATGTGCTTGCTCTACACAGGATGGAATAAAGTTAATGGAATTTAAAAAAAGGACTTGACAGAAATGCAGCCATTTGTGCTGTGACTTGGGATGAGTGTAAGAGAAATGCACCCCATGATGAGCTATAGCAACCTCGCGGGGCTTTCAGCCTGCCTTAAGTGGTGCCATCTGCAGCTAATGTCAGTGGGGTTTGGAGGAAGCTGTACTATCCAAGAAAATGAAAATAACTCTTTTAAGCTGTTAAAGTGGACCTTTAGCCCCATTGACTAAAAATCACATCAGCATACAGCTCTGCATGCAAATCATCTTACATTCATTAGCTAAAAAAACATATTTTTATTTTACTTACTTACAATTTCCTTTTTGAACTTCCTGGTCTAGTTTAGCACAAATTATGTAATGTGCTCAAACATTGCATCCTGGGACGGTTACATCAGCAGAGCATTGATGGGAAATCTAATCTGTAATCTCATGAGATCTCAGGGAAAAGCATTCTCCTCCCCCAAGATGATGTACATGGTCACATGTGCCAAAGTTTCAGGAAGTAAAGGGAGATCTAGCAACCTGCCCTTAGTTAAAATGTCCACTGTGAGAAGAATGGGGAGGAAAAGAAAGATAAGGTATGTAAAGAAATGTAAAGAATAATAAGCGGGCAATTATCTAGAAGTATCTGTTTATAGATTGTCATTACTAAACATTTCTTAAGGTTCATTTCTTGTTGTTTTGAAGATATGGGTAAAGTTTCTCAATAAGAAAGCTGTTAAAGAAAGCTAACATTAAATTATTATATAGCAGAGGTGCACACCTACTAATCCCTGTGAGTTGGGCTTTGTCCAAAGCTGGGCCTTAACATGTTAATGTAACATCAAAAGTAGTTTTCAATAGTCTTAAATTCCCAACTTTCATTAAAATAATTCCTGGTGAGCTTGTAATAAAGGTACTCTGTTCAGGTACCCTAGTAGGGTGACAACACCTCATAAAAAAAACCTTAAAAAAAGAAGGTGAGGAAAGAGTTATAAAAACTAATTAGGGCTAACTAAGGGTTAATTAGGGGTTAAATAGGGGCTACTTTTTTTCTTTTTCTTTTTTTCTTTTCTTTTACATATTCAGGTTTGCTAGTACTAGCATTACATGCAAAACAAAAAGACATGCTTTAATTTACTCGTAAGCACTCATTTAAGGATGATAATCCTCCATGTAGTCTTCACTCGTAAAGGGGCTGCTGTGAGTGCTCCTGATACACAAGATAGGGCCCAGTTGTCAACCTGACAGTCCAGCCATTAAAGTAACAATGGGAGAGTGGCTCTCGCAGTGCAATCTGCAGGGCTCCACTGTCAATTTAGCTTGTCCTTTTCTGTGTATCAGAAACAGCTGTCTGTGGTCCCAATACTTAGAATGGTAGCATCTAGAGGACTATGGTGATATTAGAGGTCTATTAGATTTCTAGTTTCACCTTTTCATTCCAAAGAAGCTATTGGAGCTTAGATCATGCTCCAATAGCTCCTTCCCCAGCCCCTGCTGCCAGGGAATGACAGCTAAGGGACCGGAAGGTGATGCAATTAGCATCGCTTCCAGCCCCATTCAGGGGGAGGAGATCAGAGAACGGATGTTTACTGATCTCTTCTCCACTTTCCGCAGACACCAATGATGCTGCTCCTGGGCCCGCAGGAGGGGCAGCGGAACCCATTAAGCAAGGCAGGGGTGTCAGGTGGGGGTGCAGTACACAGGCCCCTGGAAGCGATCTGGCAGCAGCTCAGCCAGTAGAATTGCTTCCAGTATAAAGCTGACAGTCGGCTTTTCCCATGTAAACATAGCCCTGGCAGCTATAGCTTGTTTAAAGGGGCCTGCTGTCAGTGAAGTATGACATACGTTGGTGGCAGCGAAAGGGTTAAAGGAGTAAAGCTTGTTCACTATTCTAGCGAATGTTCAATGAGCTTAGTGAATATAGTGAAAATTCACTTTGCAAAGAATACCCAATCACGTGTAAGGAAAATTTTAAAAACATGAATTTTGCTTGCACATGATTGGATTATTGAAGTCAGCAGAACTTCAATCATCCAAGAATTTAACTCTGAATAAGCAGGCTGTCTGTAATCTTCTAAAACAGCTCAATGCTGCCCCTTGTGTGATCTATTTGTTTGCAAAGACTTTCATAGTTCCTTCAGCTTCCCTCTTTTTTCTCCTGTGATTTTGTTATAATTCAGTGCTATTCACAAAAGGGTGAAGAGTTTGAAGAAGCCAGAAGTGAACAAGCTAGGACAGCATAGCTGAACTGGAAAGTGAGCTGAATTGGAGAATTGTTCCAAATCAGCTATGTTGTCCAAGATTGTTCACTTCTCCTGCCTTCTCCAAACCCTTCACCCTTTTGTGAATAGCACTGAATGTCTCATACCCAGGTGTAAAAATAGGCACCTATTATTGAAACACCCACCTTTGTCCATAACATTCACCTTAACAGTCTTCAAAGAGCTCTCCTAATTACATGCACAACCCCTTTAAAGGCTCAGTCTACCCAAAATTAATATTTCAGTTTTTAGTAGATGCTGCAGAGTGAAACCACCTCAGATTTTACATAGTTACATAGTATTTGAGGTTGAATAAAGACATAGGTCCATTAAGTTCAACCTTTATGTGTCCGTGTGTGTGTGTAGTGCATGCATGTGTGTATATGAGTCCCTGTATGCTCTTAGTTTTTAAGAGTACCTGTACCCTTGTATGTTACGGTCTCTTATGAAGCTATCTAATTAATTTTTGAATGAATCAATATTCTTTGCAGATACCACTGCTTTTGGCAGAGAGTTCCAAAATGTAACCGTTCTGACTGAAAAGAATCCCCTACGGCCCCTACGAAGAAATCTTTTCTCCACCAATTTTAGGTGGTGGCCTCTACTCTTTGTTAGGGAGTTTACAGTAAAAAAAATGTATGTTGCCATCTCCACTAAACGTTTTGTACATTAAAATTATGTCTTATATAAAATGTTCTTATACCTCTTAAGGGCAGTGTGGATGAGATTCATACTCTTGAGTTCTTTGGTCTGCAGTCCATTAGGAGGGCTTCCTAGTTACACTAATAGATTTTATAATAAACATAACATTTATAAGACATTACATTTTTCCTTTAACATTCTTCATATGATGGTAGGCTTTTGAACATGCCTATATGTCACATCTATTTTTCTCCCTAATTGAAACAAATGCTTTTACTGGCCCAAAAATATCAAAAATATTTGCACTGAGGGCCAGACAAACAGAAGAAGACATCTGTATTCTAAGGACGAGAACATGTATTATTTTTTAGATTTCAATCTAGATTTAAAAGCTGTATTTCTGACATTCTTCACATAGAACACAATACAATTCTCCTAGTCTGACCTGGCAATCTCATTCCAGCATTGTAACTGTAATATATTGCTACAAAGTAGTAAATAGGTTAAGTATACATAAATACAAGAATAATAAAAAAAAATACATTGGACAGCAAAATGTGAAAAAAATTACAAATGTTAATTTTTTTGTTGGACATACTGGGGGGAATTTATCAAAACTGGAGCAGAGATAAGCTGGAGCAGTTGCCCATGGCAACCAATCAGCATCTCTCTTCAGTTTGCTCAGGTAGGATTTGAAAATGAGACAGAGAAGCTGATTGGTTGCAGTGCAAATCTGCTCCAGATTTTGTCTGCTCCAGTCTTGATAAATTCCCCCCACTGTGTTTGGTTTGTTTATCTAGAAAGCAAGCTGATTAGTTTTCTACATGTAGTTCATTTAAATGTGGATCTAAGCATTGGATATCTCCAATGGTCCCATTTGTAGGTCACCATTGCTCTTTGAATTCCCTTTTAGCTTAGTCTGATAGAGTTTTCTTACTGCTCCAGCTGTCATCATGAATGTTCTAGGACAGAGGTAGCCAAACTGGTGGTCCTCCAGCTGTGGGGAAACTACAAATCCCATTAGACATTGCAAGACTCTGATAGCCACATGCATATCTTCCAGAGGCAGACACATGACGGGATTTGTAGTTTCGCCACATCCGGAGGGCCAAAGTTTGGCTAGCCCTGTTTTAGGGCATGGCTTAATTCAGCCTTCTGTATGGAAATATAGATGTACACTGTATGGCAGCATAAAGAGTTATTTATGCATGCATTTTGTGAATAAAAAGAAAAACCCATAAGGAAATTCCTGCTAATCCTTGAGTCCTCAGACAGGCTGCAAACTACATGACTAAAAGCAGTCTTCCACCCACCTAGATGTACAAGTTATCCATTGCTTTATTTTTATTTGAATACCTATATATCTCTGCCTGAAAACCATACGATTTCACTGTCAGTAAAAAAATTATCTATATCACGTATAACATAAATTATTCATTTTATTGCTTCACTTGCTATGTTCATGAAACTGTTTTACATGTATCTATCTCGATTGTATTAGCTTGTGAAATAAATTACATAGATATTATAATATTAAATTTCTCAATGTGAAAGAACTATTATCCTTTAAATCTACAGTTAAAGGGAAGAGAAATGGTACATATAAATCTATATTACATTTATGGAAGATGAATAGCTCACTTATATTTTGCTAGTATACTTGCCTTATCATTGTTCCAAATTTATAGCATCAGTAAGGCTACTCAAATTTGATTTACATAGTAATTTGAAATAGAAAAAAATAAATGTCAACAGGTGCAAAACAAATAGCCAAGCACGATATTACAAGGATAACATTGTTCTTTCATCAGGGAAAGCAGAAAATGCAGCATTTATATAATTGTGTATTCATGTAAGTATGTGCAGAACAGTTTAGTGTGAAAGAATAAGAAGATACACTATACATGCAATCAGTCAAAAGTTGTGGAACACTGCCACTCATGTCAAGAGACTATCCTGAAATGGTGCAAAATGTTAGTTATAATCTTTAAAAAAGTATTTTCTCATTTAGAGAAAGTGCAAAGAAAGCCAAGGTATCAGTGAGTACAATTTCATACACCATTGAAAGGCATAGAGGAAATTAGAGAAAACTTTGACAGGAATCTGGCAGTTTTAAAGCCACGATAGAAGCAGAAGTTTGCTTTTAGGCACTGCATAATAGTGGTTGAAGTAAGCAAGTCTTACTTTCAACTGTGAAGACAGTGCTTCAAGCTATGGGTTTTACAAGTCAAGGGGCAGTAAAAAAAATAGCTAATATTGAAATATGAAAAAGAGGCTTGCCTGGGTAAGGAACCACTGCCAGTAAACTACTAAAGACTGCAAGAAAGGCTTATGGGGTGATGAATTAAAATTTGTAATCCTGGTCAATGGTCAACAGGCTCCTATTCATATCTTGGAACTCAGGGAATGCGTCAAATGCACTTGTTTCTGATCCTGATGGGATTAGCAAAATTCTTGAACAATTTTATTGCTTATTATATGGTAAAGGACATATAGACCAGGAGGCAGTTGCTAATTTTTTAGCCGAAATAGCCTTTCCCCACCTCTCTCCTGGCCAATTAACTACCCTAAATGCTGATATGTTACAGGATCTTATTAAAGGATTTTTGAATGTGAAAGCACCTGACCTGGACGGGTTTACTTCTGTATTCTATAAGATCCTCAAAGAAGATATAGTAGACACTTTTGCATACCATGTGTACTTCGATGTGGGAGAGGGATCCATATTTTGTATCTGGAAAAGAGGCATATATTAAATAGTTATCCAAAGAGGGAAAGGATCCAACACTACCTGGATCATATAGATCAAGTTTACTTTTGAATGTAGACGCAAAACAAATTTCTACAATAATTGCCAACAGATTAGTATCTATTATACCAACTATTATACATCCTGCCCAAGTGAGTTTTAACAAGGGGCAAGCAGCAGTCATGAACATACAACAAGACTGTGCTTTATTACCTCTATTATTTAACCTAGCTATAGAACTTTTCTTGATGCAACGTATTAGGGCCATAATGGTGGGATAGTAAGAGTTAAAAACTGCTCTTTTTGTAGGTGACATCCTAATGTTCACATCCCACCCAGCCCAGAATCTACCAGCCATTCAGAAAATGTTTGCTGAATTTTTTAAATTTTCAGGGTTATGCATACACTTTTCTAAGAGTGAAATACTTCAAATGACCAGGGTTAACTCTTGAACCTAGAGACAACATACAAGTGGCATCATAGGATATTACTTGCCTCGAGATTAAAGGGGGGAAAACACCCTCTTCCTTATATAGTCTAAATTATCCACCTCTCTTTGATAGATTGATAAAGGAGTTGGAGACTTGGGGGAATTTGCCTCTCTCACTCTTTGGTAAGATTAATTTAGTGAAAATGATTACCTTTGCTAAATTACTTTATCCTATGCAAACGATCCCGTCCTGGACGTTAAGAAGCTTAATCATAACATGAATCAATTTTTATGGCGTTCAAAACACTCGAGAATCTTGCTTAAAAAACTGTGGCTGAGGAGTGAGGGCGGGGCAAATTTTCCTAATATTCGATTGTATAATTTAGCAATTAGATCCAAGCTTTTATTCAGTTTGGAGAGAAGTTTGAAAATCCCTCAAGCTATTACTACACATTTCACCATATTTACCACTGCTGGGCAACCCTATGTTCGCTCAAGGGATGGAATATTCGGCTTATTAATTGTGGCACAGACAGTTGTCGAAATGGAAAGATTTTTTTACAATAACACCTATCAACCTAAACCCTTCTTAGAGCTGGCAAAGGAATAGAACTTGCCAAAACAACACTTTCTTTACTACCTTCAGGCCTCCAAATCATGGGGGGGGGGCCCTCTCCAAAAACCCACAGTCATTGTTTTGCCCCAATTCTTGTGGATGCTTTATTATCAACTAAAATGTATTCAATATCTATAAATTTACTCTAGTGCTTTGTTCACAGCTTGTAGGTGCATTATGTGGATGTGGAATAATCCCATCCCTCCACCGCTTTCTGCCATGATGAGTGTTCTAAAGGCACTTTTCTTTAGAGAAAACATAGATGCAAAACTACAAAAGTATACGCATACTAAACATTTTTTTCATAGATGACAGTTTTTAATTTGCAAAAACCGTTAATAGAGAAGAAATTACTCAGATAATTAACCCATTTAGGTTTACAATTTGGTAACTGGGGGCTAGTCTTTTAAATTATTTGGGTGCACTGGAGGTAGGCATTTGACACATAATGGTTCTATATCCTGTTATATGGTTACCTGGCAGCTTTTGTTGTTTTGTTTATGGTTTGTTTATCATTCATACTGTAGAGAACTAGTCCATATTGTTATGATTATAGGATCCTACATGTTTGACTACACTATATCAAAGCTATATATTCTGTCTTATTAATGAGAAAAATATGTCCACTACTGGTTTGTTTTGTTATGTTTACACATTTTAAAAATTAATAAAACATGCTTTTAAAAAAAATGTGTAATCTTTGCATCATGATGCAGGGTTTTTGTACTGGGTAAGCAGAAGGATCACTCCAGAGTGTGTGACACATTGGGGGTGATTTACTAACCTAAACACACGCACGCACTAGGTGCGTGTGATTTTTACACAGCAAAACATATTTATCAACCAAAAAGTCTCTAAAAGCATATTTCCACTAATGCCATATATGGAAAAAGCATGCACATGATGCATATATAATGCTGCTTCACAGTTTAGACAAAAATGGTTAGCTCATGCATTTACATTCCTGCATTCATCAACGCAAGCAACACAATGTAGAGCTAATTTACACAACATCACCTTGCAATTCATGGAGGGCTTTGCACAACACACCTGCTGGGTGTGTACACACTACAAAGGTGTCTAGATTCCACCAATAGATCATGCTGGGAGGGAACACACTACAGAGGTGTATACTTGTTCGTGGCGTGTTTATAAGGTTAGTAAATCAACCCCCAACTGTCAAAAATGGAGTATGAAGCAATTTGGTCTGGGGATTTTTGCTGGATCCTGAGTCAATGGTTTACACAATATAACTGACACCCTGAACCTATAGGCTTACCAAAATAATGCTCCTCAATACCCTCTGGTCTGCCCCTAGGCTTCAAATCATGGAATGGCCAGCACTGTCTTCAGACTTCATTGAGCTGGTTTGAGATTAACTGGTTAGAAGGGTGAAAGCAAAGTGCAGCACATTTTTGGGTACTTTCCCACAAACATCTTTTACAAACAATATTTTAGGTGTGTGTTTGGCTGGTATATGTGCAAATGGTGGCTGCTTTGATAAGAAAATTCGGACAAAATTTTGTTAAACACAATTCCCCGATTTAACCCCTTAGTGACAGCTTCAGAAAATGTTTTTCGTTCCTGGGGAATGGAGCAATCTTTCTATTTTTGCTATGGGTTTGTTTAACCATAATTTCATCTTCCTCATTCATTGCACCTGCACATATTATATGCCATGTGACATATGTACATTCTTAGGGGTCTATTCACAAAGCTGCCGAAGGATCTGGCCGTAGCTTCGGCCGATCCTTCAGCTAGCTTCGGCACCAGGACCCCTTCGGTTCAGGAGAACCTAACTTTTTTACTTTTTTAAAATCTTTTTAAATTTTAAAAACTTCATTTTTTATTTTTAAATTCTATAATTTTTTTAAACTAGGGGGCACTAATGGGTTATTTTTTTTACTTACAGGGGTTTTGATACCTAGTATATCTAAGGAGAATGCAGTATTCTCCTCAGAGATACTGTGTATCAGTTTTTAGTACACGGCTGGCTCACAGCTGCACAACACAGTGAGCTGTTGCTGGCTTTGTGGCTGTCATGGCTCTGTGATCACAGCAATCAGCTTTCCTTGTGATCAAAGTGTTGTGACCACCTAATCTGCTGTTGAGGGTCTGCCTCAGACTCCGAGGGACCCATCAACAGCAGTAACTCAATGAGTGATGGTCCCTCCATGGACAAGCGCTCATTGTACCGCATGACAGGGCTATCCCATCACTGGTCATTAATGAACTGAGCAATCATGACGTTGAAATCCCATCATCGATCAGGAAGGGGGTTAATATCTTATCTCCAGTTGTTTATTTGTTTTTGCTTTCATTTCAAAGAACAGTAAGGCTATAAGATAAATGTTTTAATGCCTTTGTAAATGTCAATACAAACTGGGGGTTTTCAAAGAAGTGATTGGATGTGGCTGTATATTTTTTTTATTTGTAAACTAGAAATTTTATCATCACAACATGGTAAAATTACATTATTTTAGAAAGATATATGTGGAAGAATAATAAAACAGTTAAAATAAATTTATGTATATATATATATATGGAAAATTATAAAAGCTTACAATATGTTTCTGTGCAGTCTGTCCTTGGCTATACCAGTGTTCATGATGATATGTTCATCATATGTGCACTTAAAGAAAAATATCTGGATGCAGTTACTGACTTAAAAATTATAGTGGGCTCTCATATTGATCTACTTTGGAGTCACTGACCAGAGCCTGACATAAGTTGTTGCATACTTATTCCAGGTCAGTGGCTCAGAGAGCAAGAAAGACAAAATAACCATAAACATTTTCAGAAACAGCTCAGCTATGGTAAGATACATACTTATTTTAGTAAAGGTACCTTTAAATGGGGATGATCAGGCTGGAGTGGAGCATGGTTAAGCTTAAGCAAATACTAACTAAACTTACTACAGAAGTATGTGCAGACAGCTTATGCTGTCAGCTTTGTCATACATATGTCATTTTATAAAATTGGATGGAGCACCAGCTGTCGGTCCATCACTTTAGCCTTCTACATGTTGCCAGATATGGAATGCTTTATAATTAAAAGCACCTGCTACTGTCAAGGTGGCACTTGATGTTTGCTTCCAAGTATAAACAGCAGAGACAACCTCCAATAAATATCATTATCAACACATTTGTCAAAAATTATACTTTGCTGATGCTTCAAACTTGTTTAAGTAAATCTAAAAGGCAATAAATCCATTGGCACATGGGCAAGCATTTTCTTTACCACTGAGCGCAGTATAATTTATAACTCTGAACATTAGTTCTGTAATTTGTAAATATGAGCATTACCTGAATATAAGTAATATGGCCACGCTAAATCCAATCCAGATAAATCATTTTCTACGATCCAAGTTTAATCTGACAGCTCTACAGCACAGCTATTTAGCTTTGTTTGAAGTGCAAATTAGATCTGTTTTATCTGTTACTCTCACTTTGCTTAATTTAAAGTGCTAACAGATATTTTGTTCTCTTAATTTCAAAACAAAAATATGTAAATGTTCTATATAAATGTAGCTACGACCTTCAATTTTCAATTTCCTAGAGACAGTGGAGAAAATCCCCATATGTTACACTGTAAAAATCTCTAATTTGGCTTGGATGCTTTATCATTGTTAATAACAAACAGACCAAGATTTGGATCACTCAGTAGCTTTATATGCATATAGTGTCTGCAATCATGTTGGACCTTCTAAAACACTGTGCATGTCTGACAGATCCAGAATAGGGATGAGCAAAATTGAGTTATCATTTCTAAGACATTTTGGTGATTTCATTCATATGTATTGAAATCAATGTGGAATGTGAAATTAAGGTTTTTGGTTGGCCTTCACAGTGGACTTCAATTAAGCGGCTTTCAATTGCCCCTAATTAACCGAATATTTTATTGTATTCTTTTTGTTCTGAGAAAGAACAAGGCAGCTAAAAAGATAAAAGCGGCAGTACAGAAATACCAATCAAATTCAGAAACAAACACTACAAATACAAAGATCAATAAATAAAATAGACGAACAAAAATACTTCTTAAAAAAAAACAACCACATACTCTAAACATGTCAGCAAGCAAAACTGAAAATGATAACTTCAGTAAGCTGGTATTTTTGCTGCAAAATCAATTTCACCAAAATCACCCTGCTCATTCTTAATCCAAATTCAAGTTTACAATTGCTACACCATCTTAACCCCTTGTACACCTGGCTGCTGTATTGTAATGTGTTACCACAAACACATTACCATGCATCATGTGCATTGCGTTAAGGCAGTTCACTAATTTAGAACAGGTTGCCAGCACACAGCAATGGAACAATAACCAGACTGACACCTTGTTTTTTAAAGGCAGTGCACCACAGCATCTAGTGTGTTGGTTTTGGTGCTCTCCAGTGTGGGTCAGTTGGCACCTACTGTACTGGTACGTTGGAGTAACATTCTTAATGAGAGTTAAAGTAGAGTTATAATTTTAGTCAAACTAAATGAATAAATGTAATCCCAATGCCCCCCCCCCCTGCTACATTCATGACATAACTAAACTCAGTACTCACATAAGTGGTTGAGGTGTGCTCTATATGAGAAAAAAAGTGTCCTTTTAAAGCAATAGCTACATGAGCATTTTTCATAGCGGTACATAGAAGAAATGGCCATGATCATTATGCAACATTGCAGCAGTGTGCAATCATAAGAGAATAATCATGTTTTATTTGGTCTGTAGCAAATCTGTTAGGGGGCGTATAATTAATAATCAACTGCAGGCAAGGGATTTTTGACTGAGTAGTAGTATGGTGCAAAACTACATGTGAAGATGTATTTATTAGATGCTTTAGAAAAAATGTTTAGAGAAATCCAGAACACTGTCAAGCGCTACCATGGTCAGTATCCCCAGCTTTCCTATTCGAAAAAATTAAGCTGGCCAATCAATATACAATCTGATTGTACTATTTATGTATACTAGCCTTTAGATTTATCAAAACGATGGGTGTTATTCACTAATCTGCTGAAGGATTCAGCCGTAGCTTCAGCTGATCGTTCTGCTCACTTCAGCCACCTGAGCCCTTTGGGTCAGTCGAACCAAAGGGCTGCTGTACGGGCTATTCACTATAGCCCGTACAGCAGCCGTAGGCAGCAGAGCGGCTCAGGTGAGCCGAACCCATATGCTTCGGCTTGGCTGAGCCATAGTGACACCCAAAGCGTAGAGAAAAGTTGGCCGAAGCTGACCGATCTCCACGCAAATGACAGTTGGGCAGAGTACCATACCAGGCCACATGCCTTCAACATGGGAAGGGATTGGTTTTGTCGGCAGGTGTTAGGTATTTTTTTCTTTGGGCGAGTTAGCGGCCCTTGTCCATTGTGATTGACATGGATCTACATCACTGGATGATGTAATTGATGTTTGGATTACATTCATAGCCATTTTTTACTTTTTTTAAAAATAAAGGACTTGTCAAAACCTGTGTTGTGTTTTTTCTTTCAAATAAAGGACTTGTTTTGTGTGTGTTTGTGGTGTGGTATTGTTTATTTACAATTTTACTGTATTTGGTGAAGGAGTAGGGGGTAACAACTTCCCCTTAACCTTTTTATGAAAGGGGGCACCCAGATTCAGATAAGCCCCCCTGCCTGCTCCGGCGGTTGTGGGGAGGTTCATCATACACCGGACCAAGGTTGTGGGCCAAGGTGCTTTGCCTCAAGTCATTGTAATTTAATGTTATAAAAACCTATTACCTTTCAGAAGGCACAGTGTACAGAATGCCCCCAGACATGTCACTTTCTACTTCTATGAATGGTTGACTGATTTTCTCATCTGTACTAAGATATAAGTATAATTGTTGGCATCCCTAAGGGTTAATTACTACTAAAGGGATACTGCCACTGCACCTTTCCTCATTACAACACAGGAAGCCCAACTGTTGATTATAATAAAATCAGACCCTCTTATTCAGGATCAATTTCAAAAAGACATGCTGCAACAAACAGCTATTTTTTCAGAACAGAAACAGGTAGGAAACTGCAATAAAGTTTGTTAAAATGCTTCCAATGTACACAGATCACAGAGAGGATTGCTTTTTTCTCAACAAAAATTGAGTTACTCTTTGAGGTTTTATTAACCTGAAACATGTATGCAGCACATCAAGGTTGGATAATAAAGCCGGTATACTTGTTTGGAGTCACTGAGTGAGGGTATTGCAATCATTGAATTAGCATTGCAGCCATGCAACTAGTGTTTTTAGAAGAAGGTCAGCAATGGCAGCTGATTGTAATTCCATTCTGCTATTAATCATTGAATATATGGCTGGACAGTGACCTAAAAGTCTCTAAAGGTCTTTGGCTCATAAAAGTATTTTGGTTCCTTTCTCATTTGATAGATCTATTACAGGACATTTACAAGCTCTGGGGCAGCACTTACACTGCTGTATAGCCAATGTTTCACAATGCATTTTTCATTGAACAGATTAAACAACATTCTTCAGTTTACTTCAGTACTGCTGTGCTGCTGCCCTGCAAAGTCCAGAAACATTCAACATTTTTTCTTATTATTGTTACTATCAGCCTTTCTGTCCATTCCAACGTGCCAAAAGTGATGATGCTAGTTTAACTGTTGAAAACAGAAGAAGAAAACTGTAATTGACTCCAGTGCCCTTAGCAAAACATTTTGCCCTATGTAATGTATTCCTGGAAATGTTTATACACGTGGGTACAGGTTGAGCATATGTCTGAGGGAATCAAAAGGGAGCATTTTTATACTGCTTTAAGAGGAACACGATATTGTGAACTAAAACAGGATGTCTGCGCAATGAGCAGAGTGTAGTAGTGAACTTTTGGTGAGTGTATTGGGTTCTTGTGTCCGGGGGTCATCCAGGATTATTACCAAACTTATTTTAGTATAGTTGCTTCTATTGCTGTGCTTTGTGCTTGTCTGTGTGGTATATGGGGGAGGAGGTGCTTTTGCTGGGAGGTTCATCATACGTAGTGATTTGAGTCACTGTCCCTGCTAACTAGCACAGAGCATGCTATGCTATTTGGTCGTACTTTAGACCCGTATTCACCAAGTTATATTATGAGTTATGTATGCGCTGTTTAATAATTTCATGTTTTCGTTTTCATGTTTCTTTGGTTCAGGTTTTCATGAATTCTACACCGATACCCAGGGGCGTAACTAGAAATCACAGGGCCCCATAGCTAAATTTTGTATGGGGCTCTAGTTACGCCCCTTGCAGAGCCCCTCTGAGCTCACACACAGCCCACCTGAGAGTGACCCTGCAGAGCCCACCATAGACTCTCTATGGACTCTGTGGGCTCTGCAGGGTCTCAGGTGGGCTGGTCACACCCCTGCACACCACTTATCTGTCAGCCGATCCGCGGTCAGCCTTTTCCACCACCGGGCCCCGCCTTCTCCTCGGTCGCCCAGCAGGCCCTGCTTCCTCCACCATCGCTGGGCCCCACCTCCCCATGCTGCTGCCGCCGGGCCACGGCCTCTTCCCCTGTCAGCTGCTGGCTGTCACTGGCTCAGCAGTGGCTGTGAGGAGAAACGCGCCACTGCACAGATCACTGATAGGTTGTCAGTGATCTGGACAGAGGCATGTTCCTCCTCACAGCCACCAGTGAGAGCCGGCAGCCTGCAATGCCATAGCGACCCAGACGGCCTGCACGGCATCAGGGGGATCCTTTTGTTCCTCGTCCTGCCCGGGGCATTGGCCAGTCCCCCCTGTGCCCCATAGCGGCCGTCTGGGTCGCTATGGCGATAGTTCTGCCGATACCATTTTTTTGAGTACGAGTACCGATACATTTCCTCAAATACTCGCTGATACCAATTACTGATACCTTTTTTTGTGTCATGTGACATTTTTTCTAAAACAATAGATAGTAGTGATTTTAGGACAGTGGTGGAGTGCCAGGGCCCAGTCACAGCTGCAACCAATGTGACCATGGTAGTTCTGCCACTGACTCCAAGCTGTAGAGGGACTTCAGATCCCAGCAATATAGTATGCAGCAGTGCAGAATACCACCAGCTATAGAGATCTACAAATCCCAGCAATCCATTATACAGCACTGTAGAATACCACCTGTGTTGCTCACCAGGGCTTTGCGGGGTCTGACCAGGGCTGTGCGGAGTCTCACCAGGGCTGGGTAGGGTCTGACCAGGGCTGCATGTGGTCTCACTAGGGCTGTGTGCAGTGTCAACAGGGCTGTGTGCAGCCTCACCAGGGATGTGTGTGGTCAAAATAAGGCTGTGTGCGGTGTCTGTGCAGTCTCACCAGGGCTGTGTGCAGTGTCTCCCCATGGCTGTGCAGTCTCACCAGGGCTGTGCATTCTCACCAGGCCTGTGTATTCTCACCAAGGTTGTGCATTCGTATTAGAGCTGAATGCGATCTCACCAGGGCTGTGCATTCTTACCATGGCTGCATGTAGTCCCACCAGGGCTGTGCATTCTCACCAGGGCTGCATGCGGTCTCACAAGGGTTGTGCATTTTCCCAGGACTGTGTGCAGCATCTCTCCAGCGCTGTGCAGTCTCCCATGGGCTGTGCATTCTCACCAGGGCTGTGTGCAGCATCTCCCCAGGGCTGTGCATTCTCACCAGAGCTGTGTGCAGTGTTTCACCAGAGCTGTGCATTAACACCAGGGCTGTTCATTCTCCCAGTCTCATTGTGCTATTCCTTTGTTGTTGCCTTTTTCTATCCTTTGCCTTGTTTCTCTTTCTTATTCCTCTTTTCATTTCCACCTACGAGATCATGCCTGATATTTGCATATTGCCTGTGCTTGTCCCATGTGGCATATCCTGCCGGTTTAGGACATAGAGGGTATGGGAACTACCCCAGGTGTTTTATTACAGCCTTGATTTGCACTGCCACTTTTGTTTATATGGAAGGTCACCATTGCCTCGTTTTATTTTTCAGATGTCAGACTATTACTATTACTATACTGTTTCATGGGAAAAGGTCTTATACATGAAGAAGTGGTTTCTTGGATATATTTGCGATGTCAACTGTTTGCTTGCACTAGTTCTGCTTTACTTGTTTGTATGCTTTTGTTATAGTTAATAAAGTTGGATTCTGAAAAAAACAACACTATCCTAAGTCATACTAAGGATGAGTTTGCGTTCTCAATGTACAGTCACACGCCTGGTGTTGAGTACTTTTACTCAAACCTGTGATTCTCCACACATTCTTTTCCTCCTTCCTCTGGAAATCTACATCTTGGCAGCTTTATGGAATCTAAAACTAGTGCTACTAACCAGTTGCACAATACAGCAAAATTAATTCATCCAGCAGATCATCTCATGGTTCTCTACAGTCTTTGCTTATGTGAAATATTATAGTTGGGTTGTTGTTGTATTGCTTTACATAGGTTTTGATATTGTTAGCATCTCATTTATATATGTATATGTGAGTGACCCATGCTCATTAGTCCCTGTTCTGCCTCCCAAAGTGTATCTCAACTTTAAGTTCAGTCATGGTTAATTTCACTATGTCATCTTTTTTCTCTAAAGGAAGGAAATACTACCGAATTGGCTGCAGATTTGGGACCTGGTTTAGGCTTTCCTTTTAACATCAACCAATAGTTTAGGGCAATGTTAGCTTTTGGCACCATATGTTTTTATTAAAATGCATTGCAAACAGTATGTCATTGTCTCCTGAGAAATGTTTGATATCATCATGTAAAAATTTATATGGCAACATAACATGCTATATATTTTTTCCATAGACTTTACCGACATGAAGCTAAAAGTGTCTGTCTTTCATATCCTGTATGTGGAGCTATACATGTGATATTAAAGGGTTGCATGTAACAAATGACTTTAAGTGGCACTGTGGAAAACATTTGAAAAAATTTGAAACTATTTTGAATTTAATAATCAGACAATGAGCTAAAAAAGAATATCTAGCGTTATTATTACAGTGGTGCAAATTACAAACTCTGTATGTATCACATTCCTGCTAAAACTACCTGATAATACTAAATTGTTCATGGTAAGTGTTTTTGCCTTGGCCCAGCTTAGACCTTTCAACAATGAACACAAGTAAAAATTAGACCCTATCCTGTTACATATTCCTAATTTTATCCTGACTTTAACATTAACGCTTACACTTTATTTGACCCTTAAATGTAATTCTTGAATTTGACTACCCTCCCACAGAGTATAAACTCTTCATAGGGTTGAATGGAAAGTGCAGGTTGCAAATGCAGGACCGACAGAGATTTTAACAAGCAGTTCTGCAAATCTGAGGGTAATGGTGAGTATAAAACTGGAAGGGGGAACTGGGGAAAGGGGATTTAGCCAAATAAAAGTGACTGCACTTAAGATGCTGTTACATTTATTGATACATATTTGTACATTTGTACATGTATGTATTTGTACATACAAAACTTAATATGAAGCCTGTCTCCTAAACCTTAAACTAACTTTTAAATTTAACCTTCAACACCTAAACTCTAGACCTTGCCCTAACCCTAATGTTTAACTTAAACCCTAAAATAATCGCTACCTTTATATGTTAAAAAGAGTTAATAATAAATTCCCCTCTAAACACTAATGTTAACCCTTAACCTTAAACGTAGCCCTAACCAAACCCCTAACTATGAGGGGGGCTGATCAATTTTGCCTCCACTTAAATAGAAAATAAACAGGAAAATACACTCACCTGCCACTTTATTAGGTACACTTGTTCAATTGCTTGGTAACACAAATTGCTAATCAGCCAATGACCTGGCAGCAAATCAATGCATTTAGGATCTAGACATAGTGAAAACGACTTGCTGAAGTTCAAACCGAGCATCAGAATGGGGACGAAAGAGCATTTAAGTGAGTTTGAACATGGCATGGTTGTTGGTGCCAGACGGGCTGGTCTGAGTATTTCAAAAAACTGCTGATCTACTGGGATTTAAGCTAACATCTGTAAACAGTTTTTAGTAAAATATGCATACTGACAGTCATCTTTGATGTAAAAATTGCTAGCACTTCTTTAAAAAATGAGTAGAGAACAAAAAACCTTTCAGCATGCAAAAAAAAATCAAATGTAACTTTAAATATATATATAAAAAAGTACAATAACATGGAAAGATAAGTTGCAAATAGAAAAATGCCGAATTCATACTTCATCCATATTGCATTGTACAATAACAGTTTATCAGTGGATTTCAAAGTTTAGAGCTGCTTCATGCTAAAAAGGCCAAGCAGTTACATAAAGTAGAGGCAGAGATGCTGCTTATTGACAATACAAGTTGAAGGTTAGTAGGGTTCTGAGCAAAATGATTCTTGCCTGTAGTTGTGGAAAAGCAATTAAGGTGGATTCTCTGTGTACAGTGGAAGGTGGAAGTATATTTTAAAGGGAAGAGCTGCCGTTGCTGATGTTTATACTGAGGAGCCAAGTCAATGGTCCACTATGAGCTGAAATCATGGTACCTCCTTTCTTACTACTGAACCCAATAGTAACACAGGAATTGATTAAACCACTGTAGTGTAGGAAGAGCCAGGAATCTGATACTCCCAGAAGCATTAGCTTTTGAACAGTGGCGGACCTAATAACCAAAGGGCCCTGTTGCAAGATTTTATCTTGGGCCCCCCTCCCAAGATGGGGGGGGCGCAGGAGCGGATCACACTGGCCCCCGCACCCCCCACCCCCAGCGGTCTCTAATGTTGCAGTGGCATGCTGGACTTACCTGAGACCCTGCAGAGCACACCATAGATCCTGCATAGCCCACCTGAGACTCTCTATGGTGGGCTCTGCAGGGTCCCAGGTGGGCTGGTCTGGTCGCCGGGGGCCCTAGGTGAAGCATTCCAGTGCTTTCCCAGCTGTTCCAGGGCAGAACGGCATCGCAAATCGCATGTGCAGGAGAACCGATCTGCCCTGAAACAGCTGATCGGTCTTGAAATGTCACTTCTCTCCGACTGCGATCGCCCCATACTGCAGGACCGGACCCCACTGAGGCTGTGGGGGTGCCCAGGACCGGACCCCACTGGGCCCCCCCACAGCCTCAGGCCTCGGTGCGGCGGCACCGCCCACACCGGCGGTAGTTCCGCCACTGCTTTTGAAGATTCTTTGATCATCACTTTCTCTTCAATACAGCACAGATCAGCTGTGTTGGCAGTGAAAGAGAAGAGTATTAACTATTTTCTTTTTCAGGAGACAGTTTTTGTACATATTAATTTTAGTGACAGAGTCACTTTAAAAGTAAAATATGCAATGGCAGCTTCCATATTTCTATGCTCATAAATTTATTTTAAGCTCTTTGCTCAGCTTTTATTACCGTCCTCCAAATGTATTCATAAATACCCACAGCACACCACATTTCATTTCATATTTACAAAGCCAAGGGAACTGAACTTGAAAGTGAATTTTCCTTTCCATATTCACAATCATAAATCTGCCATTTTCATAAATGTGCTATTGTGAACTACCGTATGCTGACCTTCAACAGTATTTCAAAATTCATTTATTTTTCTATTTTCAAATCATGTTCTTGAGTGATGGTACAGACCCATTTCTTTGAAGCGGACATACATTAAATATTTCTTAAATTATCACACACAGTTTAAGATTTACAAGTAAAATTAGATATTTTACATACACACTATGCTTATCTTCTTGGCATGTTTGGAAAAATATCTGCAAGAATGTCTGTTACCTTTTGATGTAATATAAAAGAACAGATAACCATTAAATATGAATTTGTATGAGGAGTCTAAATTGTCATATCAAAGTTTTATAACAGAAATCTCCTATTACTGTACCTGTCATCAGGAACAACAGACACAGCCTATAAATTATATTGCTTTGCAATAGCAATAGAAAAAAAAACTCCAGCCATTATTTTTTCAAATTACAGTACTTCTTATCTCTCTACAGAGAAGTTCCAGCTGTCACACTATTGTAAATTAAGTGCTAGAAACTTTTATTTCTTTGCTTTTGATCCATAAGTGAAAAAAAAAGAATGTATGTTCAAATGCGTAAAAGGTCGGACGATTTTTCAACATTTCCATATTTGTCCCACACTATTACTTAGCTGCAAATTGCTAGTCTATTTTCAATTATAGGAGTATAATTCCAATTAAATTTTATTTTGTAATGTTTTTGTCATGTTTAGGAGAGAGGTGTCAAAACAAACATCAATGTGAGAAAACGAGCTTTATAGCACAGAATTAAAAGGATTGTTTGTTCATGGAAATGCTATAGTTTTCCTGTGTAAATTACATAAAGAAAATTATATGGTGGCTATTAACTATGCTGGGAATTATAATTATTGTATAATACAATCTGCCCTCATGTTGCTGTGGTAGGACACTACTTAGCTCATATGTCCAGATGGTGCCAGATTTAAATAGCTCTATTCTATGCAGTGTGTCCATAGATATACAGGTGTTATGAAATGTAGAAAAAAATATCGGTATGTGTACTCGATACTGAAAATCCGGTATCAGTGCATCCCTATACAGTGT
>NW_017306359.1:598249-691919 GCF_000935625.1 Nanorana parkeri | reverse complement strand
CTAAAGCTGTGCTATAATTATCTAAAACAAAAACCCAGGAAGTGAAAGGGACAGCTAGCTCTGCCCTCCCTCTCTCCTCTAGGGCAATAGTAGCATGCACAGTAGGTCTTGTGACTCTCAGCCACCCTATAGCAGCGAGAGTCACAAGTGTTCTACCCAAGCCTTTATGCAAGCGAAAGGGTCCTGTAATAATAACGGCATGGAACACTTTCACCTGCGCAGGGAAGTGTGCAGCAGAATAATCTGCCAACACTTCCTGTATAGTGCAGTGAACAAAGGGCACCAGGACCCTCCCACATCCCTGTACCAGTAGCCACCCACAGCCAAGCACAAGGACATGTGCATGTGCTGTGCCCACATCCCATCCTTCCAACTCTCTACTTTGTGCTATTTGCCTGAAATAGGAGAGAGATAACCTTGCCTATAACACCGCATCAACCAGTGGCGTAACCAGAGTTCTGGGCGCCCGGGGCAGAATTTTTTTTCCGCCCCTCCCCCCCCATTATATAAACAACCACTGGAACTGTACCCTGCACCTCCCCCCCACACACACATGTTTTTATTTTAATTTTTCAAATTTTAATATTTTATTTTTTTTGAAACTTTTTCATTTTTTTAAATTAATTTTTATTTATTAATTAATTTTTTATTAAATATTTTTATTTTTTACTTTACTTTTAGGGGCTTCGGGGAAATATTGGGGGTCTAAACAGACCCCTGATATTTCCCTTTAAAAATAGAAAAAGAGATTGAGGACACAGAGTCCTCAATCTCTTTTTCTGTGTCCCCTGTTATCAATGAACAGGAATCCTTTATGAGTGTTCCTGTTCATTGATAACATGGTATGTTTACTATAACTACAATTATGAATGAACAGGAGGAGATGTAGATCACTCCCGTTCATTCATAATTGAGGATACAGTATACATACCAGGTCCTCAATTATGTACAAACACTCAGCGATCACTGATCACTGAGTGCTTGTACCCGCTCTCCTCTCTGACACACACTGCCATAGGAGGCTGCAAGAGGAGAGCCCAGTCTCCTGTGACAGCGCTGGCTGTCTCCGCCCCCACACCGCTCTGCTGCACTGTAATAGGCGGCCGAGCGGTGTGGGAGGAAAGACACCGGCCGCTCACAGCGCTCGTCCCGCAGCGCACGGCCGGCTGTCATTTTCTCTCTGATTCCTTTCATCCCTGCTGGGCACTGCTTTGTGTCCCAGCGGGGATGAAAGGAATCACGGCCGCGCCGACAAAACGGCAGGAAAATTTCACTTTCGGCATTTAGCCAAAAGTGCCATTTTCGGCCGGCGCCCCCCCTTCACTTTTCGCCCGGGGCCCGCGCCCCTGCTGCCCCCCCGGTTGTTACACCACTGGCATCAACATGCATATTTGCACTTGCTGACACCGAACTGACACATCAAATTTGCACTCACCAATACGCCAACAAAATGCACTTTTCCACTTGCCAATACAACAACGATATGCACATCTGCACTTGCTAACACGTCAACAACACAACAAAATGGTTCTCTGCACTTGTCAATACTGCAACTACACTCAATTTGACACTTGCCGACACTGCAATGACACACAGTTTTGTATTCTCCAACACCAACATGCATTTCCATATTTATCCCATGTAAAAAACAGGCACTCTTTTGCTAGTATTATTAAAAAGGAACATTATATAATATGTTTAGATAATCACACTTATAACTGCACTTTATCTCTTTTAAACCTATTCCACTCTGATTCTAAGCATATAATGATAAAAAAAAACAACATACAAATGTTGAAACATTTACAGGGTTATTCACAAAAGGGGGAAGAGTTTGGAGAAGGCAGGAGAAGTGAACAATCTAGGACAACATAGCTGAACTGGAAAGTAAGCTGAATTGGATAATTTTTCCAAATTATCTATTTTGGCCTAGCTTGTTCACTTCTCCTGTCTTCTCCAAACTCTTCACCCTTTTGTGAATAACACTGTTCGTAATATTTGTAGATCCATGTATAATGGAAAACTCCACTTTCCCTAAAAAATATATAATATATAATACAAGTCATTTTGTAATATAATATTGAGAACAAAAATATATTTTAATTTCAAAATCCAGCGTGCTATAATTTCAATGACTCCCAGCATGTGTGCAAAATTGACCCATGCCATTAGCTGCTTTTTTCTTATTACAATATTGAGACTGATGGTGTGACCAGAACAGACATATCCTCACACTTAGGAAAAAGGAAGTGGCTGCAATACATGTGTCAGTTTAATAGGAACAGAAAGAGGTAACAGTGGATGATTGTTTGGGTTTTTTTTTAACAAAAGTAGAGTTAAATTTTTTACAACTGGAAAAGAAGAGTGAACTTGAATGCTGGATAACAGTAATGAGTAAACTGTCATGGGTACCATTTCCTTGTAAGGTTACTGAACCCTGACAAAAATTCAGGCTCGGTCAATGTCCAAGCAAATCAAACTCAGGTCCACCTGTGTACTAGCAACTGATGATGCCGTGCAACTCACACACCGTCATCGATTGCTAGGGTGCTAGCGGCTGGAATGCACAGTGTCATTAATTGCTAAAACACACATTGCCCCTTGGTATCATAGGTTGGTATGGTGCATCTGCCTGCAACTAATGCCACTGTGCAGCTCAACCACCAGTAAGCCAATGAGTGAAGCTGTGCAGTAACATCTTGGGTTCAGGTCGAACTCATGGTCAACCCTAAGCTAATCGATTGATCTATTGAAAGATCATTAAAGACTACTTAAGCCTTCTGAGAATTTTCCATCTGCTAAATCCTTGAGGACAGCTATATTTAACTGGCTGTACTGAAATATTTGTAGGAAATGGACACAGGAAAATGCTAGTGTCAGAGGCTTATACTCTGAGTTTGTTTGTCACCTTTGATAAAACCCATTGCACTTAATTGAGGGGGTTAGACCACTTTGAAAAGACCACTGTTTTTACATAGAGAGCAAAGGTCCTTCTTTACAGCATGCTGGAAGGGAACAAGCTTTTGTCTACTGTGTCTGTGGCTGCTTTTTAACAAAAATAAACTGTAAGACTTTGAACACCTTTTGTTTTGATGCTCTAGGAATATATTTTGCTGATTTAAACTGAAAACTCGACTTTTATCATTTAACTCCCGGGAATAATTTTTTTGTAATACAACACAAATATAGATAGAGAAGATATAGAAGTAAACACATTTTCCCATTTAAAAGCAATCTCACTTTAAAAGTAATGTGCATATTAATATAGGGTAGGGTAAAGGGCATTTTAACATTAAGCAACTAAAAAATTTAATAGTCCTCAATATTGGGGATGCACCGATACCGGTATTTTGGTACCGAGTACGAGTACCGATAATTTACCATGTAATGACGCACTGCCCGGCTTCCTGATATCGGAAGTACTCGTGCTAGGCATTGGAACATTTGGGCGAGTACGAGTACTTGCCCAAATACTCGGTATCGGCACCGATCTCGATACTAGTATCGGTATCGGTGCATCCCCATCAGACCAAAAAGAGAGACAACTGAGGAGGAAAGAGGGACAGAGAGATTTGGTTCCAAATGAGGGGCAATTCCTCTAAATGAGGGACATTTGGGAAGTATGCATTAAAGATGATTTTATAAACCAACACTGCAAAGTATTGTGGTGATCTTTACCACTCACTGCTCCCACTGTAACATTATAGATCCAATGGGCTATAATGGGTAAACCTCCAGCACCCCTACTGAAAAGTATCTGTATACTATTGACTGCTATGGCTTAATCCACTTTTATCCTACCAAAGAGCAGTATCGGGAAAATAATACAAGAGAAAAAAACTTGCATAGATACTAGCAATGTAAAGTTAATGTAAACAAAAACCCAGTTTGCTAAAGGAATAAACTTTAAAAATGCTGCTTAACTGCAATGTGATAAGTAGACAAAATGACTTATTTAAAACCAGTCTTTATGTCAAAACTAATAAAGTTACGTGACAGTATTGTTTTTTTTCTTCTGAGCTAAAACCCCTTTCACTTGATACTAAAAATGGCCATCTCATTTAAGATGTCTTTATTTTGTTGGCATGTTGCTACTGTATATTCTTTTTTTCAAAGCTTGTGACACTTCTAACTGAATTGATAATACAGGTGAATGGTGAGTAGTTTTCCTTGTTCTCACAATAATTACTTTGGAATATTAGACCAAAAGCTGTATGGTGCAAGAGATTTCCAGCCAGTTGTCTCCTGCAGATTGCAAAGGAACAATAGAGTGGAGTTCTTCAAAGGACATACCTTTGTAATGAGCTGTGACTCATCTCTGTGTGAATTCAGTTTTGAATCCACTTTTTTTTAAATCTATTAAGGGGTGACCTATAATATATGATATGTTAGCACATTTGTGTTTGTGATAATTGGTAAGAAGCTGTGCTTTTCATTTAAATTCTTAGTATACGAATTTTAAAAATGTACTAGAAAAAAAAATTGTTTGTGCATGGTGATGCTTTGATGTTGCAAATGTTTCCTGTTTGTGCAACCAGCAATATCTGTACAGTAGGAACAGTACCCCCACATGTTCAAAACTGTAGCGATCAATGCTACATTAGTAACCCATACATGCAAATGTTGGAAGGTACTTCAAGGCAAAATGTAAATACATGTAAACCCTAATCACTAAAATCTCATATAAACCTTTACATGTTAATGTCATCTCAAATGTATTTTTTTTATATGTTTGGAATCTGCAGCTATTATTAAAATAATATGTAATGATCCTGCCTTGAGGGTAGTTGTTCAGGTACTTCCAGTTACAAGGTAGTAACACTCTCCCAGTCTCCAAATTGTGCTCCTGTATTGTCTTCGTTTCACATCAGCTTCCCAAAGAGCAGGGGAGGTGAACCTCCAGCCCTCCTTCTGTGGTGAAACTAGAAATCCCATTATGCATCTGTCTCTGAGAGTTAATGCCTGTGTCTGTGAGAATCTTCCAAGGCGTTGAAGGCACAGCAGGATTTCCTCCTGTCTCCTGCTGGATCCTTTGATATCTGGCTGGATCCTTTGATCCTTCCATCTCTGTGAGACACTAGCAGACAGAGGAAGAGCATGATGAGGAGGAGGGCATGAGGAAGGCTTTCAGGGGTGCATTTCACCCCTATCAAGCCCTGAGAGTTGAAAGTTGGTGGGTTAAGATAATTGAAGACACCATTATCCTCAGCAACAACAAAGGCACAGGTTCCTCTGCTGCCAGAAATTTATGGTAGAAAGGCTCATTCATGCTGCAGTGCCTGAACAAGGACACAAGGATTCAGGTCATCAATGAGAGAGACCATTACACTTTTGGATCCATGCTACAAAAGGAAAATGCCAGAGCTCACCCTTCCATCCCAGGGAGCAAAAAATACTTGGAAGAGGTAACTCCAAGAAACTTGTTAACTATATTTCCTTAGAGTGGCAGGATTCCCTTTCTTGACCAATGTGACTTGGATCATCCAGTAGGTGAAAGGGGGAGCAGCAGTGGCTGCCTAAGAGAGGCTTTATGCTTTGTTCACACCATGTCTGGATTATATCCAGAGCAGAACAGTTTGTTCCCAGACCAAAAAGCATCCCAATGTATCTCTATGGTATTTCTGGCCTCTGTTCACACCAGCATAGTCCGTTCTGGACCAGACAAAAAAAATACAGCTTGTCTCTTTTTCTCTGGAATGCACTGGAACACATTAAAATGTATAAAAAATGCATACAAACGCATGCAAACGCACTGGAGCACACCTGAAAGCCCATTTTAGGCTAAGAAAAAAAGAAACCGCTCCAGAATGTGGCAAAATCACAGTACAATTGGAGCAAAACCAGTTAAAATGCACTGCACTGTGTTTGCAGATCTGCTCCAAATCTGGTCCAGATATGGTGTGAACCCAGCCTCAAAGTCTTTCTTCACTATTCAACTGCTAGGCCTGTAGAATTTTTGGGTATTGAGCGTGGCTTGAACAGTATGCAATCTAGTTGCTGGGCTTAGAGTGATTTTAGAGTGGTTATTTAGTGCAGTGGAAGCTTCTTTTTTAAAGAATTCACTTGTCCATAGACACAGTTTACAAGCTCACTTCTATAAAAATTAACCAGTCCTAGATTAGCATTAAGTGTCCTCTATTGCTAGATAGGAATGTGGTTTACTCAATGAAGCCTACAAAAAATTGTGGAACTAATGCCTATGAAATGTACACAATATTTCTTAAATTTACAGTGTAAATATACACTTTATTGTGTATATTTGGCCTGAACAGCTGCATGTGTTAGTTTTCAAATGTGGTGTACTGAAACTGCTGAAATCCTGTTTATGTAGTTTGTACATCATCATTCTCTAACATACAGTATATGGATTGTTGGTTAATAAGCTGCAAGCAGTGTGTCCTTTTCAAAGCTGGTTATGAATTGATAATTGTGTAGCACCCTGCTAAAAAGAGTGCTAGGTTATTTCTATAGTCTATGTTCAGTTCAACTGTGACAGAACAATCTGTGAAGCTGTGTCTGCCTGTGGGTGGGTGTGTTGCCACACAGGACAGAACAGCCAATGAGGATTGCTTTGGGCATTTATGTCTCCCAGTCAATCACTGTAGGACAGTAGCAGTCATGCATGCTGGGAGAGGAGATAAATGCTGTTTGTGGCTGATGCAACAGTCTCTTCCCTTCCCCGGGGCCCTCCTGGCCTGGGGGCAGGATGCCTGCTGCTAAAGAGACAGAATGGACTAGGCCTGAACTGGGGGCCTAGGCCTGGACACTGGAGGCCCAGTGGTCAGCCACTCATGTCTGAAGTTGAACCTGAACAAGACCCTTGACAATACTGCTTGCCAGAAGTTCTCCACACAGATTGCCGGTACGGCTTAAAGGTCCAAGTCTGTGGGGGCAGCAGTTACTTTGCTCTATTTCAAGTACAAGGAGTCTACCTTCATCCTGGATGTGCCTGACCCTCTTCCCTCTCTCCCTGGAGTTCAGAAATAAAGAAAATCATCTTGGAGCTATTGTCTGGACTTCAATCTGTCGGTAACCACTGGAAGTGGTAAGTGCTATTGGGGCAGCCATGAGTTTTAATAATCCCTAGACAGGCCCGATCATTCAGCGCTCATTCGGGGGTGAGCGCTACAATTGCATTTGCCATTTGTTTTGCTTTTCAAAATTCAGCCTACTCCAACTGCTTCAGTGCTGACTATGGAGTCTGTACAATGTTTCTGGCTTTTGTCTCACATGATGTGCAGCATATCTCTGCATTATCTCTGACTGTTTTGCCACTACATATTTTGCCACTATTTGGCAATTGTTATGGGGTTGAGGTTTAGACTATTTTCTTTTTAAAGTGTAAACATTCCAATATCTTTTATATATCTTGTGTCTGTTACTTGCACCGCTCAATCCCACCCTATTACTATTAGATAAAAAAGCTGACATTGCAGCAAAAACTACCTAATAAAGACTTTTCTTCGAGCTGTAATGAAACAGAATGGGTATCTGATACTATATGTAAGCCAACCAATAATGTCAAGTCAAAACAGTATTTCACATGCACATTATGTAATGCCAGAATATGGTACCACTGGCACTGTTTGTGAGCATTGTACTGTTCTGTTACACTGCATTCAGCTTAAAGAAATCGCCTAAGCATGTCATTTAAAGGACTGGTGCTTTTCCCATGTCTCCCTAGAAGTCCCTTTCCCTACTGAATGGTATTTGCTAAAATAGTTTTTTTTTGCATTTGTACATGTCTCCATGGCATGCCCTTTATTAGTTTGATCTCCTCTACTCTGCAAGCCTACACTGCCAGGGAAGGTGAGGTAATTTGCTTCCAAACAGCTGGAATACATGCCTTTGCCTTTTTTCTCATGCCCTTTGTTTGACAATCCCTTGACTTTTATACTTGAAAATGGCCACACTTGATTTTCAAGATTTACCCCCCTTGACTTCAGCGAGCTAATTACACAATTTGATGAATGGCCTGTGAATCTAATCCAAATACATTTGCTCATCGCTGATCAGCAGCGTTGAGCTGTAACAAAGGATTAAAAAAAAAAAAAATGCCATTCAATTAGGGCTCACCAAAACCACTGATTTGGGTAGCATTGCCCAAGCATGCTAGCAGGGGAATCACAAATACAACTCAAATGACACTTGTTGCACTTCTAAAATTTCTCTATTGTTCACATTTTACATACAAATAAATAAGTGTTGTTATTGAATTCAAATACTGATAAAAAAATCTCAACCACAACATACTTATGAAGACGTTAATCTGACGTCAGGTAATTCTCCTGGCGCTTGTCTTTTAAAAAAAAATCACAGTGATTGAATTACCATCATTGCATTTTTGGTGAAAGTCAAGGTCGTGACTTTATAACCTTGCCACTGTTGTCAAGGTGCAACAGTTTCGCCAAACAGGAACTGCAGACAAACCTCCAAGAGGGACAGAGACAGCAAAAAACAACTGACATGGGTTGTAGCATACCCTTACTCTAGTAAAATAAACAAAAATCTGTCTGTGTTGTTGTTGGAGATGTTTCCTCACTTGCCATCTGATACAACTGTAGTCATCAGGACAGAAAAAGAAGGGAAATCTCAGAGACCCAGATAGAAGTATAAAATCCAAATGGAATACAAATCCCTTACTTTATTCATAGATAAACAAAAGATGTTGTCAGAACAAACACTTTAATAATATTTTAGTGGATCAGAAATACATAATGCAGCTTTTTAGTCTATAACATGGACCTTTATTAAGCAGTATCATTATGACTTTCATGGAGCAGTATCATGAAGACCTTTACCAAGCAACATGAGCTTTTCTTAAGTAACGTATGATAGTACTGCTTAGTAAAACCTTATGTTTCAAGCCACTAATGTTGCATCCTGTATATGTAAAAACATATAGAATAACTATTTTGCAAGACAAGGGTTCTACCATTTCTACCACTTTCAGTAGCCAATGTTCCATCAGCTAAAAATGGTGACTGAGTGTGACAGAGATCTTTTCCAACGCTAACAAAAAAGAATACAATAAAAAGCCGGTGCAGCTGGTCATGACAGAAGTGGCAGTTGCATTGAAAAGCTAAAGAAGAGCTAAATGTAGCCCACTTAACAATGAACACGAACAAAGTAATACCTGGAGAATTTAGGTCAGCTAGAACCTCAGCACTATAGCCTTGCTTCTTACCAGTCACCTGAGCTTACTTATGCTATTAGAGAATATTCATTCCCATTTAAACATTTAAAGGAAGAATGTAGCTTGCAAGGAATCTGAAACTGTCAGCCCTCAGATGTGACATTAGAATACATAAATGTATGAGATCAGTTTCCTTTGATTTGTCATTCAAACTAGTGCTACAGTTATTCTGCAGAAGTCATAAACTGCCATTAGGAAGCCTTTTGGATATTTTTTTTAAGAATAGGAAAGTGCTCTACTTTTAAATCCTACAAAATAACACAAATGGCCTTTTAAATATTAGTATTTCTGTGCTTTCTGTTATGCAAATAATGGACCTATTACAATACATTTGGGTATAGCCGAGTCAGAACAGGATATTACTCTCTTATGGTGTAAAAGGGGTCAATTTGTTAGCATTTCTTCTAAAGAAATTGATTTTTATTGCTAGGATTTGACTACAAAAGGAAACGTTTGACCGTTTTGAACTTGGAAAATGCATTTACGATTCTAAAGGAAGACAGCAAGCAAATGTTCTGTTCTCTGAGAATTTTCCGATGGTAAATCTTATAATAGAGACACTAATTCTGGTAACCCTGTTGACCACTATCCTATTCACTGTCACATCCTATTTACTTTTACATAGGGAGCTTGTTAGCAATAAAGTTGAGTGTAAAATAAAAAAAAAATTAAAGTAACATATAACAAAAAATAATAAATCCCCCCAATTTTTTTAAAAGTCCACCACCCCCCACGTGGATGCACATACAACGCAAACACGCGTCCGGTGCGCCAACGTGCAAAAACAAAAATTGCGCCACACATGTTACATTGTCACGAACGTCAGAGGGAGTGCAATAATTCTAGGGATATCAATCACTGCTAACACTAAAATGATGATCTTTTAAAGCCTTGCCTATGGGAAATTTTGGGTATTGTAGTTTTTTTTTGCGGTTTCATGGGCGAACGCAATTTTAAAGCTTGATATGTTTGGTATCTATTTACTCGACGTGACCCCATCTTTTATATTTTACAAAAGAATTGGGTGTCATATTCTATTTCTGTGCACTAAATTTCATTTCAGTGTATTTTATCCAGTGTAATTAACATTTTCACAAATACCTTGCAACATAAAAAAATTGCAACTAGGATGTTTTTTTTTTTCTACAGTGCCTCTGCTTTAAGAAAAAATAAAATTGTTTGGGAGCCTGAAGCTGTTTTCTAGCCAAAAAAAATCACGTGTGCGCAAATAGTAAGAAATTGCTTTGGACAGCAAGTGGTTAAAACAACAGTATTGGAGGATGTGTAATATCTCTTTAAAACTGGTGCAAACAACTACAGCAAGATTCCTCACACAAATAGAAAACTATTGCAAAATGGTATAACCGTTACATCGTTACAACCGCAACATCTACTAAATTGCTGTTTACCATTCCTTAGATATGGTGACATTACTCTTCTTCTTTCAGGCTTTTTTCCTTTGTTTTCAAACAGGGATCCTCCCAGTAACAGACTTCCTATCCTGGGGTGACAACACTAACTCACTGTTCTGAACAGCCATTCTCTGGACCCAACAGTCCGAACACTTTTAGGAGGGATGCACCGATACCATCTTTTCAAAACTGAGTACAAGTACTGATACTCGCAGATATAAATTACTGATAACTTTTTTTAGTGTCATGTGACAGTTTTTCTAAAACAGTATAGACTAATTGTTGTAGGACAGCAGTAGAGCACCCGGTCCCAGTAGCAGATGTGACTGCTTTGACCCTGTTAGTTCTGCCACTGACTCCAAACTGTAGAGGGACTACAAATCCCAGCAATACATTATACAGCAATGCAGAATATCACCATATATAAGGTCAGTCTCACTGGGGCTGTGCAATCTAATCAGGGCTGTTCGGTCTCACCGGGGCTGTGTGTGGTCTCACTGGGCTGCGTGTGGTCTCACCAGGGCTGTGGGTGGTCTCACCAGGGCTGTGCCGTCTCACCAGTGCTATGTGCGGCATCTCAGGAGGCTGTGCAGGGTCTTGCAGGTGCGGGAGAGGGGAAGGAGGAGGAGGTGTGCAGCCAGCACTGTAAACAGCCTGCAAGACTGCCGCGAGGTCCCCAGCAAGCACGGAACCTTACAGCAGCCGAATATTAAAAAAATTAAAACGCCATTATCAGCGCTTTGTATCGGGGCATTTCCACGAGTACGAGTATTTGTGAAAATGCACAGTATCAGCACCGATACTGATACTGGTATTTATATCGGTGCATCCCTACTTTTTAGGACTAGCTCTTTGTGTGCCAGCAACAACTTCACCGGCTATTTACTGAAGCCACTTGCATTTTTTTTTTAAATTGGGGTTTACTTTTTTTTAAACCTTTTGCTGCCAGAGCCATTTTTGCACAAATGTTATAGTTCACATTTTAGCCCTGAAGCTTATTTAAAACCCAGAATGATATATTTCCTGAGAGCAGAAACCCTGTAGAATAAAATTGTGGCAGTTGCCATGTTTTGTGTCACATGCTGTTAGCGCAACTGTTTACCAAACCCAATTTTTAAGTAAAAAACACATGTATAGTAATGTTAGTGCACATGAAAACAACATATTACCCAATTGTTTGATAAAATATAAAAGATGAAGTTGTGTTGAGTAAATAGATGCAAGCTTTAAAACTCTGTGCACCCATGAAATGGCAAAAAACTGTGGTACCCAAAACTGTCTATAGACAATATCTGTCTATAGCTTTTTCAGGTTTTCAATTTAGAGTTATCCATAAATAGCCCTAGAATTATTGCTCTCACTTTGGTATGCACAGCGATACCTAACGTGTGTCGCAATGGTCGTCTTTGTACGTGGGTGCACCCAACTCATGTTAGCGTTAGTATGTGTGCGTACATAGGATCACAGACTAAACACATTTTTTGGGATGTTTTTACTTTTTATTTAACTTTTTTTACTTAACTTTATTGCTATCCCATAGGAGACTCACAAGCCCCCTATGTGATAGCACTTTAGTTGGGACAAGTCCTCTTTAACCTCCCTGGCGGTATTCCCGAGTCTGGCTCGGGGTGAATTTTCCATACCAGGAGCGGTAACCCCGAGCCAGAATCGGGGCTGCAGAGAAAAGTGATATACATTCGGGGCCTATGAGACCCGTAATATTACCTTTGTAGCTCATTGAAGCTTATCAAAAACAGCTTGCAGATTTGTTGGAGCAGCTGTTCTACTGCCCCAAGGCTGAAGGCCACTGCCATCTTTTGGGCCACTCCACATTGCTTCGCAGTCTGAGCATTTTTTCTGCATTCAACAGCATTGTAGTGGTTTTCAGCCTCTGCCTGCAGTGTATCAAGCTTGATACATGTGCCAGTCATTTAAGTACCACAAGTGTGAGGAGACAAATTATTCTTCAGAAGGCCTGTACTCCTCCTCGCTCCTGCCTTTCCACCTCTCCTCCCACTACATAAAAATCTCCTTCTGCACCTGCTGAAAAATTTGTGGTCTCAAGCCATAGGGATAGAGGTCTGACATCACATTTATCTAAAACAAGAGGAGAAATTAAATGAACATTGCAATTGAAGAAAATAAAACAAGTTGTAGTGAGTTCATACCACCACTAAGTGACAGTTGATCATAAAACATCAACAATACCATGGATTACAACAGGGATGGAGCTAATTATAAAAGGATTCTGCTGGCTCTAAGACTCCAAGAAATCCTTCTTTTCCTCCTGCTGTTGTACCTCCCATTCCAGGTCTATTACATCATGCAGTGTGTGCTCCAGCTAGAACATCGGTAAGTTTTTGTGTTGCTATTCCCCATCTTGTATTGGCGTGCCACCAATACCATTTCATTTTGTCTCTACTGCCCTTTTCTAGTATAAAGAGGACACACATAACCTTACCACAGCTGAGCTTTAGCTGCTAAATGTATGGTGTTTGCTGCAGGGCAAATCATGTTGTCACTCTCCACGTTTGTTGCCTGGCCACTGCTCTGGCAATCAAACATATTTCTGGCTATTGTCTCTCTGAAAAAGGGCAACGCTGCATGTTGTGTGTTCTTTTAAAATGTGGCCATGTACAAGTGCTTAAATACTGTCTGTGGTGTCTGTAATGGTGGCAATATTTCTGCCCTATTCTGTGAAATATACACATGTTAATGTGGGTTTTTGTTGGATGTAAAGCTGCATGCTATGTCTTCTTTTTAAAATGTTGCTTTTTACAAGTGCATAAAGTGTATTTTACCCCCAAAAATTAAGTTTTTAAGAGCTAAATTCACCTTTTAGACCATGTTTCATGTTACACCCATTGTCAGGATGTAACATGAAACTTGGGTCATTGGGAGTCTATTCAATATTTTTGACTTTTTTTTCTGTGAGCTATGTTCACTCTAGTGTTGAATTTTTAATGAAATATTGTCTCTGAACTCTGTACAATATTTTTGCCTTTTTTCTGTAAAATAAGTACACTCTAGTGTTTTTTTTTAATGAAAAGCTGTATGCTTTGTGTACTTTTTAAAATATGGCCTATTCCAAGTGCTCAAGTAATGTTTGTGGAGTCTACACTATTCCTGCCTTTTTCCTGTGAAATACATACACTTTAATGTTGATTTTGTTTCTATGAAACTGCATGTTTGTTTGGAGAAACATACACACTCTAATGTTGATATTTGGATCGACGACTGCTTGGTGCCTTTCCTTTTTGGTTTACTGTGTATGTAGTATGTGTAATATTTCTGTCTGTTGTCTCTAAATAATACACTCTATTTTTGATTTCATGATAAAACCTGACCAATCCCTTTCTCTTGAATTTCAGCCTAGTAAAAAGGCTGACATAGTGTGCATGAAAACTGAAATATTCTGGTTTATATCTTAGAAATAATACACTCTAAATTATATTTCATTGCCCCCTCTTACATTGCATTCCAATCAAGCCGCTTACATGCTCTTCAGCCACTGTGTGTCTACTGGCTCTGAAATAGGGCACTTTTTCTTCCATGATATTCCAAAAAAAAGGATCACAAACTATACTATGAAACTGTTTTGCCAATTTTTTTGGAAGAACAATTTCTTTAGCTTTTACATCTGTTGTGGCTGCTGCATCCACCGCTCAATTCTGGCCTTTTACTGCTAGACAAATAATTAGGTGTCATATCTAAGATTAGCTAACAAAACCTTTTTTTCAAGTGAAATTAACTTGATTGGGATGCTGTTGTATTTAAGCCAAGCAATTAAGTAATATTAAAACATATATATTATACATGCAAAATATGTGATGCCAGGATACAGTGTATCAGACAATGAGAATCGACCTGTTTCATAACACCACACACAGCTTAAAGATATCTCGCAAGCATGTAATTTAATAAATTTGTGTTCTCCAATGTCTCCATTGAAACCACATAAAAAGGAAGACTCTCTTCTCACAGTACAGTATTTAAAATACATTGTTTTGCATTGGTATATGTCCCCTATGCCAGTGACCTGATCTTCATAACCATTGGTTTACAATTCCTTGCCTATTATCCTTTATAATGGCTATATTACATTTTTTAATGATTCACTCCCATAGACTTCAATGGGGATCAGATTAAAGTCTGCAATTTTCAGACGTAACAATGGGTTCAACAAATGGCCCTGTGAATCAAATTGAGACCGAGTCACTCATCCCTAATTATCACTACAGATCAGCTCCTGCTCACCTATAGGGAACAAGTGTTCAGTAGTTCACAAAAAGCACTGATAACAGTTGATATTTCAATGCAGTATTGTTCACTGACTACAGAAAGTTACTGGACTTCTGGTCGGATTAATAGATTTTAATATACACTATTGAACAGATATAGTAAAACGCTTTCAATTATGTATTTAACAGACTAAAAGAGAGCAGCTAAAGGAATTTCATTGTTATGGTTTACATACACTTTAAAGGCTTACTATAAAAATGGCACAAAAAGTAGTGTGAATCAAGTTTGGATATACACATGGCCTTATTCAGTAAAGAGTGCTAATGTGTGTGTGCTAATTCTAGAGTGTGGCCACCACTCTTATACTGATCCAAATACAACAGTTATAAGTTTTTTTCACTTATCAGTTAGCACTTTTCATTCAAGGCACAGAGTACCTGAGTTTGATCAAACTTAAAAGTAAATTAGTTGGGGCTTTATAGGTACCAAAACACAACCCTTTAAAACAATGTGGTGGTAAACCAATGATGGTGGTTGTGTTTTGGTACCTGTAAAGCCCCAACTAATTTACTGCTAACTATCATCCTATAACGGGGGTGTGGTGCTGCATCAACCGGTGGCTCTATACACTAATTGTATGTGTTTGATGAAAGGCAATGTTGTACAGAACATTACTATATGTTTATTGCTATATGATTATATATTATGATATCTGATATTTCTCCATGAAATAGACAACCCCAATTCCAAAAAAGTTGGGATGCTGTGTAAAATCTACATAAGAACAGAATGCAATGACTTGCAAATCTCATAAACCCATGTTTTATTCACAATAGAAAATAGAAAACATATCAAATGTTTAAAATGAGAAAATATGCCATTTGGAGAAAAACATACGGTAATTTTAAAAATGGATGGCAGCAACATGTCTCAAAAAAGTCGAGACAGGGCTATGTTTACCACAGTGTAGCATCCCCTTTTCTTTTAACAACACTCTGTAAACATCTGGGAAATAAGGAGAGTTTTGGGACAGGAATGTTGTCCCATTCTTACCTGATATAGGATTCTAACTGCTCAACATTGCTGGGTCTTCTTTGTCGTATTTTTCTTTTCAAACTGAGCCAAATATTTTGAATTACAGAAAGGCATGGACTGAAGACAGGCTAGTTAAGCACCTGGACTCTTCTACAATGAAGTCATGGTGTTGTCATAGATGCAGTATGTGGTTTAGCATTATCCTCCTTGAAACTCTGTGTATAAATATGTGAATTTCAGTACCGTTTTCAGAAATGTACAAAGACTGATGAAGGGATCTGATGGAATCTTTAATAACTTAAGTAAGCCAATAAAGGGTATTATTTGACTCCTAACTTTCTGCACTACTTGATGACTGACACGGTACAATTCTGTACTAATGTTTGAATAAAAAATTATCAATATGAGAATCCAGGCAAAGAAACTCTAATACATGTAGACATAAAGGTGTAAAAATATTTGTACTAACACAATATTATTTAAATATAAGAAAGCAAGAGATTATTTGTGGAAAAATGTTGATTTCCACACTAAACCAAGAAGAGGACAAGTACATATCATATACTCAGGTGCAGTTGTTACTAATCTAAATGGATTGTAGTCTTTTCAAAGTTTTATTTTAATCTATGTACAGTATATTAATGTGATCTTGCTTTACTTACACCATGGCACTGCAGTGGAAAAAAAGTCCTGTTATCCTGCCAGAAATGTGACCATTTATCTTTATCTCTAGCCTTTTTTTTTCAGCCTCAGACTTCCAGACATTTCAGATCTTCCTCAAAGTCATCTACAGGTATTCCTCACTTAACGACCGAGTTCCGTTCCTACGACCAGGTCGTTAAACGGATTGGTCGTTAAGTGAGGAACTCTATACAGTACTATACTGCATTAGTACAGTACTGTATAGCGTTGCCGATGTACAGTACCGAACAGTGTACTGTACATCCGGCAATGGAAATACTTACCGAGACCTGCAGTGAAGATCGGAGGATGTCACTTCCGCCGGCGACCCGTCGCGCTGACGCGGAAGGTCGGAGGTCGATCGGCGGTCCGTCGTAAGTGCGAGTGGTCGCAAAACAGGTAAGTCGGTAAGTGAGGAACATCTGTATATATCTTTTGTTTGACCTACTGATACCTCCACTGCCTTCTGGTTCTCCTTCATATATTTTGTTAACACTTCTCTTCTCTTCCATTCTCTCTACATGCCCTATCCATCTCAATCTATTAATCTTTAGGTATGTTATGTCTGCTTCTGCATATAAGTTTGCTATTTCTTCATTCATTCTTATTCTCCATAGTCCATTCCGACATACTGTTCCATAAATTTTCTTTAACACCTTGCATTGCCAACATTCATTTTCGCAGCTGCTTGTGTTAAATGCCATGGCTTAGATATACTAAAAAAATGTCATTTGCTCTAACTGTAGTTTTATTTTCTAAGTTTTGTATGATATGTTCTTTAATGATAAGTTGTTTTTTAAATATTGAGTACATTGTAAAATATTCCTTGCTATTATTCTAGGGTTCATGTCACTGATGTAAACTCATGAAATAATTATGGAGATGTTTACACCTTTAGTTCTATTTGGATCATCTATTTTCATAATTGTAAATCAATTGAATAGTAGTGCAATGTTATGCATGCCATTAGTATGGGGAAATTAGTAACTTATGGTGTATCTAATTTATGGACATGTGTGAGAAAACTTTTGAAAAAAGGATTGAAAACGCTTGTCAACAGACACTGCCTACGAGATGATAATGCAACAGCATAGTTACATAGTTACATAGTTAGGTTGAAAAAAGACACATCAGCAGCAGCAAAGGTTCTAGAGTACCACACTGCTTGAGCTATGGCCCTCTTGGTGTTATTGCTACAGTGAGTAAATCTTCTGATTCATGACTCTCCTAAGTTTAATCATGACTTATGAACAGATTGCTTCCCACATCATGGACTCACAGGGGTTGATTTACTAACCTTATAAACACACCACGAACATGTATACACCTCTGTAGTGTGTTCCCTCCCAGCAGGTGTGTTGTGCAAAGCCCTGCATGAATTTGCAAGGTGATGTTGTGTAAATTAGCTCTATGTTGTGTTGCTTGCGTTGATGAATGCAGGAATGTAAATGCATGAGCTAACCATTTTTGTCTAAACTGTGAAGCAGCATTATATATGCATCATGTGCATGATTTTTCCATATATGGCATTAGTGGAAATATGCTTTTAGAGACTTTTTGGTTGATAAATACGTTTTGCTGTGTAAAAATCACACGCACCTAGTGCGTGTGTGTGTTTTTAGGTTAGTAAATCACCCCCACATACATGTAATAACTCCCTTTACAACAGAAGCTGTGATAGTGTGGTATTTTATGTTCACATTATACTTTCTTAACTTTTTGCCATAGACACCACCCCTACTACAAAGGCCACAAACACAACCAAAGACAACTTTAATTTGTATAACCTATATATTACTCACTTTAGCTCTCACACCTGTATATCCTTTATGGACCAGAGAAATGTTTAATTTTCTGCTACAGGCCTGTTTACTGTAAATAAAAAAGTATAAAACTCACACAAGGTGGTTTTAGGGATGGAAGAGTATAGGATAGCCAGGGCTCCCAGATTTTAGGTAATTTGGTATAAGAGTCATGGAGAATGCTTGTCAATTTTTCATTAATCAACACAGTGCAGCACCTCGTTAATAGGGACCTAGAACTATTCCATGCCCTTGAAATAGTCTATTTTGCAGCTAGGAAAAGGTAACTTAAGACTGTTAGGCAGAATAAAGTGCAGGAATCGGATGGTGTCGAATACCTGCTAATAGATCCACCAGACATGCCAAACATCACCCATGTGACTGCAACCCCTGAAGCATCTACCGCTATATATCAGGATTGCAAGACCAAATCTTTCCCCTCTCCTCTTCCCCAAGGGATAGAGACAAGGCAGATAAGTATTTGTTCCAGTTAACTACATAAGACAAGGGAGGGTAGGAATGGTTATAGTTCAGAGAAGAGTATAAGAGAGACATAAGGACTGCAGAGCCCGGGGAGTGTAAGCAGGCATGGTCAAATGCTATCCTGAGATACGAGCATTTACAACTTCTTGTAAGTGAAGTGATCCAATGTCTGGAATTTGCAAGTAGAGAAAAAATTCAGATGAGGGTATGGCGTGACATTCCCTCAGTGTTGTCCACTCTGGGAATCTGCAAAATGGTGTACATGAGAAAAACGGTGATTGGAAAAAGGGAAAGGAATGGGGACACTATTTTTTCGAAGCTTTATATAGAAACCTACGCTTTGTACATTCAGAAAAAAAAAGCAACAAATTTGCTTTAAACCCACAATCCCGAGCAGTTTAAACTTTAAGTTTTCCTTCAAACTTCCCCTGCACATGCCACTCTCTTTAACCACCTCAGAGCCACCATACTTGTATAAACTGCAGCTGCCGTGATCTTGGTACCATTTTTAAAAGCCAGTGATAGCTTTTATGGAGCTAGGGATGTGTGCCCCCCACTCCTCTGAACCTTCTGGCTATCCTGGACTCTGCAGTCCCATCTGTGGGCCTGAGACCGACATGGTGGGTATGTGCACTTCAATTGGAGAGAGTTCAGCACACTTCCAGTGGCAGATCTCCCCTCCGATCACTGAACCCAGAAACAGCACTTCCGGTTTAAGCCTGCCATTTCTCCAGCTGCTGTGGCCTGGGAAGAAGCTGCTGAAACACAATCTGTGCTTCATCAGCTTCTTTGGGTCTAACAGACCCCTGATGTCTCCATAAAGAGGACCTGTCACAACCTTTTTTGTATCACAAAGGGGGATTGTTAGTCCCCTATGTATTGGGTGCACCTACGTGCTGCAAAAACGATGATTGTGTCACACATGTCACATATCACCAATATATACTTGTTTGGGTGGTTTAAGATTTTTTCTAGCCAAATTTTCAGATGTATGTGCAAAAATTTTCAGATGTATGTGCAAAAATTAAGAAATATCTCAGGATGGCAAGTGGTCTCAGGACTGGCCAGCTCTACAAAGCATTGGAGCAGTGAAAGGAAGGTAAGTATATGCATCTATAGAGGTTCACTTTAAAGTATATTTTTATTTCAGTTCCTTTTTAGTGTAGTAGGTCAAAGTAAACTGTAACAAAATGCATTATAGAATTAACACTAGCATTAACAATGTGGTTATTTATGTATAATTTAAATTTAGTATTTCATTATGTTGTTTCATATTATGGTTTAATTTCCTATAAGACGCTCAGCACTTAGGCATGTGAAATTGTGCAAAGTGAAATTTACACATTGAATGGTCTGGGAATCAAGCCAAAATCAAATTACAGTAATACAACTGTGGTATTATAAAAGAATGAATCAAGTGCTCAGCATCTTGCTGAGGCAGCACTCATCTTAACCTTGTTGAAAGCCTGAAAGGGAACTATGAAATCTTATCAATACGGCTGATATTGCTCTCAGAGGAAAAATGAGGTAAAAAATTGCTGAAATTCATCATGAATAAAATTGCATTGCAAGATGTCCTGCAAGAGTATTCATTGTAAACAGACATTGTCTCGCTAAAATAACAGAAATATAGTTTAATGACTTTTGGTAGTTCTTCAAAAATGAGGCGGAATTAAAGAAATTTGTTTATCTCCCAAAACTTCTCTGGATTATTTCATTTTATATCTTAATCTTTCTACACAGCTGTAAGGATGTGTTTTGTCATAAAACAGGGTGCAAAATTATTTTTTTTGCTTTGTCTGAGGCTTAGACTAGATAGACATAGCACTATACAGTAATAAAGGACAAAAAAGGGAGTTTAGCTATTATTGAGTTAAGATGTTTATCCTGAATTTTCTCTAGGATTTTTAATTATTTTAATCTAAATGTACATTTTAACACATTTTATTTTAAGGTTTCACTCCAAAAAAAGCCATAATTTGAGAGCATTGGTTGTTCCATTTTAATTCAACCAACAATATCAAATCTGTATTGACAGATCTCCAATACAGTTATAGATTGCAAGCAGATAGCACAATTAAAAGGTCTAGGAAGAAAATAACATCCAATCCAAAATGTCTTCGGCACAGCTTTTGCCTTGTAGTTCCAAGCTTTAGTAAAACCACTGAAATCTCAGCAGATGACATGAGTAATATAAGCAATCAACTCCTGATGTTTCATGGTATGCCTTTTTAAAATGTTATTTTTAATATTACAGCTTTGTAGAAAGATTTCATTATTGTGATTTCTATTTATGAGGACCAGATAGTTATAATAAAAACTATGTGACTCTTTAGGTATATTATTGATTTCTGCATTATAAGACGAGATTTTCATCAAAAGCATAATAATAAATAGTGACAACTTTTTTTGAACAAACAATACTGTATTTTACATTGTAATATCTTCAATTAGATAATGATTGAAGTCAATGGTAGTGATTTACAAATGGCAAATAGGCTGTTCACTTTGCAAGGGTGAAGCTCTGCTGTTTTCCATCATACAATCATATGCAAGCCAATGTACCGTTTTTTAAACATTTTCCTTGCATGTGATTAGGTTTTCTATGCAAAGTTAATTTTCACCATATTCACTAAGCTGGGGGAAAATTCCCTTGTAAAGTGAACAGCCTATTTGCCTTTAGAAAATCAACCTAAATAAGCACATTTAGTCAAATAAATAAAATAAATAAAAGTCTATTATTGCCAAAAAATATAGGATAACAACAGAGGGCATGTGGTATTCCACTTAATGATTCAAGTGCTTCATCCAATTCAGATTTAATCTGCCCTATTCTACACAAAAATAGTTGACGTGCTATATTGCTATATAAAACAAGAATTTTCTAAAGCTCATAACAATTGAAGGATTACAGAAAGGTTATCTAAAGACTAGGACCTCTATCAGTCTACATATAGGCAGATAACTTTCAAATGAAAGAGACATGTTATCCTTTATACATTTTCCTAAATTGGTTATTCTACAAACCTACTACAATACCACAAAGCATTTAATTTATTGGTGTCTGCCTTAAGAACAGCCCTGAAAAGAAAATGTTACTGTCTATCTTATGTTTGGTAAAGACCACCTGGATATACTCAGGTATATGAGAGAAAAGTATAATTTTACTGTAAAAATACAAAAACACTGCATACTAACAACAAATTTTACATTGGTATACCATTGGGGGAAGTATGTTGGTAAGCTACATTTCACTTGCAAGGTCAGAGGGACCAATGAATTCCAGTTATATTGCAAAATGCCAACAATAAGTCAATAACAGGATGCTTAAGTTTAACCCTTTCGCAGCCAAGGACGTACGTCGTACGGAGCTACAAAAGTGCTTCCAGCTGGCCAGCTCAGTACGTCGTACGGACCTGGCATTTACAGTTCTACTATAAGCTGATGGTCGCTTTAGCGACCATCAGCTTATAGTAGAACTGTTCAGCAGACTGTCCCCTTTAAATTAATAGCTGTCATCAGTCTATACCAGAAACAATGGTCACCAGAACCAATCATGAGAGTGAATCTCCCCAGTGGTGACAAAGTTCTAACTTTTCCCAACTCTATCCAAAACTAAAAGAAAAAAAGTTTTGGGTTTACGTTATTGGATTTGTTCATTACATTCTGTATAAGTTTCATGATCTAAATAGTGAGTGTGGTCATGGCTGATGTAAATTTCTCTTCATGTGTCCTTCAGCACATTTGAATTTTAATTCCTTTTATTTGCTCTCCTCTTTTTTATTTGCAAAATTTGTTCTTGATTTATACTTGTTTAGTGTTCTTTTACCTTCTGAAACAAATAACAAAAAACGTTAACTTAAAGGTAAGCAGTGTTGTAAATGTTATAATATTTGGCTATAATCTTTAATTTATATATGCTGATAAGAGATCTGTCCCTTTGAGCCTAGTTCAGGATGTAAGTTTACAAGACAGCATTTAAGTCTGATGCTTTGCGATATGAGTAACACCAGTTTTGTTCTATAAGCATGCCATTCGTTGTAACCTCTAAAAATGATAAAAAGTATTGCTTAGCTAACCACTTTGCAATATTTTATTAAATCATATAAATTGTTTACAAATTTAAGAAATAACAACATGTGAGATATACAGTAAGTTTTCTTTTCCTATACTAGCAATAATACACTTAAGACATCTGTGATTATATTAACTGTTAATGGTGTTTTGAAGACATAATCACTGTGTGCAGCTCACATTCATTTTCCATGTTACAATTGATTGAACCAAGGTAAATATTGGAGCAGGCATATCAAGAGCAGTATACCCAGAGGAGAGATTGAATTTCAGACTGGCAGACAAGCGAAAGTTGAGTTCTTTCCTACTTCAAGCCCTACCTTTAGCCTTTCCGTCTCACATATATTTACACCAACTCCCAGAGAAACTCTTAAATCAGCCATGCTTTTTTACTCTCATACACCGTACTTGTCACTTTTTGCTAGACCAAGGAATGGGTGCTACACTAATTAGTTCCCTAGAGTCTGCCTTTCTGGAAAAGTGCAGAGAGATAATTTCTATTTTTTTGTCTATTTATAAAAAGGACAGTAAAGATCACAGGCGATATCTTTCATGTCACCCTGTTGCATTTAATAGCACCCTGGTAAAGTTTTAATTGCATAGATAAAAAGAAAAGGATGAGGGCGAAGCTGTTTAATAAGACATTCAGTTCACTGAAACAATACAACATTTTCCTTTAAAAATATCTGAAATTAGAATAGGATATTAAATAATAACTGTACTTTTGCCAAAATGGTGATGTGCTAAGTAGATAAAGCACTAACACCATACAAAGTTTTAGTGGAGGTAGGCACTGTAATAGACCTACAGTATACAGGTTGAGTGGTGGGAAGCAGTCTGCTTCAAAACAAATAGGAAAGTCACCACCACACCAACTGTGATATAGCTCTTTCTTTTAATGATGCAATCATATAATATGGTTTCTTTGCATCATTAATGTTAATTGTAATGTAAATAATGTTTCGGGACAACTGCAGGTCCCTTCATCAGGCAAACATTGTTCACCTGATGAAGGGACCTGCGGTTGTCCCAAAACATTATCTACTTTGTGGTATGGTTTCTTTGCTTAATTAAGAGACCGAGATATATCACAGTTGGTGTGCCAGTGACTTTCATGCTTGTTGCTGATATCGCCGTTCCATCTGCTAGTCTCTGTAGCACCTACCACAAGGGTATTTATCAGTCAGGAGTGTGATGGGACACGTGCAATGCTTCCAGACGAAGGTACATGGCTACATTTGGTGTTCATCTACTTAACTCGGCAACCACATTTAGTCTTAAAAAACACAGTTATTTTTGATTGGCTAGCACCATGCTAAAAAAATATATAAATTTAAAATTGACATGTTAACTTGGTATTTAATTTGCATTTTTATATGTTTTAAAACTAGTATGTTAATATTTGCCAGATGTATATGAACCCATACATGGACTTCTCATTGTTTAATTCGAAAAGATCACATACTTGAATGATTGTTATTTATCTGAAATACATAGACACTTATCAGACAAATTCTCAGTTTAGAAATCTGCTTGGTAGGAGCGTATCTATGCCTAATTAATAGAGTATGCCAGCAATAGGTCAAAAATGTTCCAAGCAATTGTCAGTGCAAATCTGTGGCAATCATTGTCCATACAAAGGTAGATCGTTGCATGACAGCCTCAAATCTTTTGAGATTATGCAACAATTTTCACCTGTGTATAGGCACCTTAAAGCATATATATATATACCCAAAAATAAACATCAGCAAATACAGAAAATACCTGTTGATCTTGCCAGAAATTGTTATTGTTACCTGATGTGAGCTTAAATGAAAGCACAAAGAACCTTATCTTTATTGTGAAAATGACTACTTCTACCAATCTATTTATGTCATAGAGATGAACAAAGGCAGACATTTTTAAAGTTCAACCTGTGTGAAAACCCTGTATCCTTCCATAGATACAGAGGAGAAAAAAGTGTAGACATGACGGGGGGGGGGGAGTGCTACAGGAATTGTATTATTAATATAAAGAAAAAATAAAGGAAAAAGCCTGATAAATGAAAACTAATGCAGCAAACACAGCCAAAATGATCTAGAGATTGGTAACCGGCAATATAATACATTTTTGTGTTTAAATACACTTTAACATGTATTTTTTAAATTGCACTTATTACCTTTGTGTGAAAAAAATGATAAAAAAATGTAAAAGCTCATACACACACTTGTCATGCAGTTTTGGGATACCTTAGTTCTTGTTTGGCTCAGTATAGATAAATATTCATCGAAACCTTTGCTTCATTATACTTCTCCATGGCAAGTGCAGCAGCTAACAGCATGGGTGGTGCAGCACCTATTAATGTTAGTTACTCAGCTAGAGAGGCTTCCTGCCAGAATCAGAATGCTCACTAGTAGTGATGAGCTTGAGGATTGCCAAAGTTCACCCAAGCCCACTCAAAACTGTGACTGAACACCCCCCTCCTAGCCCAAGCAGTTGTGGCAGGTGTATTCTCAGCCCCGCAGCTACACTTCTGAAATGGTGGGGAATGCCCTCACTGATTGGGCTGGGGAGGGTGTCAGTCACAGTTTTACCGTATATACTCGAGTATAAGCCGTCCCGAATATAAGCCGAGGTAGCGCTGACTCGAGTGTAAGCCGAGGGGGGCACTTTTCAGCCAAAAAAATGGGCTGAAAATCTCGGCTTATACTCGAGTATATACGGTAAGTAGGTTTTGGCTACATCAGGCAAACTGGGTTCATATGATATCTCTAAGCTCATCACTACCCACCACTTAAAGCACAGGTGCTAGATGTGTATGGTATGCATACCAAGCCATAAAGAAGACATGTATCTCAAAGGAGTGAATTATTATGCTTGATCCACTGATAATTAGTATATATTTGCTGTGATTTCAGACTTGGCAATTGTCAGGATTGGACTCAAGAATGTAGACACTTGATACACTTAGGCACCTAGGCTAGTAAGAGAGGTGCAAGTAGTGGTGGCCGACTGGGTGCTGGGCATGCAAAGTAAAGCATGACTGGAAGTCCAGATAAGGCAGCATGCTGCGATGCAGAGTAGGTAGCATGGGATCTCCCAGCGTCCGGAGTCTAAGGTCCAGCTGGTATACACAAGAGCTCCTAATGGTGGAGATTGATTTTGCTGCATGCTAACCCCAGGTTGCGACCCCTAGGTTCACCTACTCAGCTAACAGTGGATGACCGGCGTCAGGAAAAAAAGCCAGAGGTCAGGGCTAGCTGCAGACCAGGATAATCAAGAGACAAGAGGGCAGGCGGACGACACGTATACCAGGAGACAGGCAAAAGGTCAGGATTGTGGGGCAGAGGAGGATTACAACGAAGAAGTCAAAGGTCGCAACACAGAACGGCAGCAAAAATAACAGCTCTGACAATAAACAGGGGCTCAGCGACTAGCTAGGAAAGGTGATGCTCAGGCAGCGATCTATGAGCTGCACTGAGTTTAAATAAGGTCATCAATAGGAATAAACCTGTAAGCGGCGTCCGCCGCAAGCGCCGATGTGCGGCGCCGCTGCGTTCCACGCTGGAACGCGGAAGTGCCGAGCGGAACATGCGGCTCTGCCCACCCGCACTTCCTCAGACATTAAAAGACAGGCTTGGGGGACATGCACGGCGTTCTTGTATTGCAGTCCAAACGCCTGCAACCCCCAGCTACCTCTACCAGCTACCCCTCTCTTGAGGGAAGGACTCTGCCAGACTGCAGCTTCCGGGAGAACCACTGATCCGGACCCCATGCCACGGCAGCTCTTCCAGGAGATCCAGCAACCTTCCAGGATCCGGATAAGTACCTTACAGCCTTAAATTACTTGCTTGTGACTTTAAGTACTTTCATACTGGATTTAATTCCCTGGATGCATTTATTACTTGCATGTGACTTTATTTACTTTCATACTGGATATAATTACCTGGATGCATTTATTACTCGCATGTGACTTTACTTTACTTTGATACTGGATATAGTTCCCTGGCTGCATAAATTGCCTGATTGTGACTCGCAGTTAACCCTATGTTTGGATATGAATTTAAGTTAGCCTTCTGTTGCTCATTATTTACGGCTACATATACAACTAGGAGGTGTCCTTACTTTAACCTACCGGTTGGGGGTATGCGGTAATACCTTCCCGGCTTACCTTCTAAACAGATCCCTATATACTTTGGCAGATGATGTAATGAACTCCAAACTCTTCGTTTAAGATTAAGAGTGACGCCTGGGGTTCAGTACTGAGTGCCATACTTCGAGAAATACATAACTTCAACTACTACCACCCAATCCTCCGCAGTTGTGGTTCATACTCGCTCACTGCAGGCCGTGACAAAACCACTGGATTGTTTTTTTTTTTTTAGGTTTATTTCTGGTAGTGCATTCTAATTGACTATGATGGGTTACTGCGCTTAAACATTAGCATGCAAAGTGGAACTAGCATCAGATACATATTTCCATATTATATGCATGCTTGTTTATGTATATATGTTTAAATATGGTAGGAGAGGTTTAAAACTCCAGTCAGTTTTTTTTGTCATCTGTGTCACATTGAGGAGATTACCCTTCACTTTCTGTTCTCTAGACACATCAGGAAGTAAAAGGAAACATTTCCAAAGTAAGGGAAGATCCTCTCTTGGACACTTGGTCACCATAACAAGTGTTGCTTGTGGAAAACATCTTTTCTATTCCTGTTCCAGTGACAAATCAAATTTTGTCCACTTTTAGTCCAGGTGACAATGCTTACCCAGGTATCAGGAGGCAGCTGCCAGCATAGTCCGTACACTACTAGGAACTAGTGATTCAGTTTGCTTGGATGTTCACCAAACCCAGTCAGATATCCAGGTTTGGCAAACATCCAATCAAAACAACCCCAGGGCTCCCTTTGTCCTACCAACCAATGATGCTACTTTGTGTGAATCACACAATAGAGATATTAAGGGGTTGATTTACTAACCTTATAAAACACACCACGAACATGTATACACCTCTGTAGTGTGTTCCCTCCCAGCATGATCTATGGGTGGAATGTAAACACCTTTGTAGTGTGTACACACCCAGCAGGTGTGTTGTGCAAAGCCCTGCATGAATTGCAAGGTGATGTTGTGTAAATTAGCTCTATGTTGTGTTGCTTGCGTTGATGAATACAGGAATGTAAATGCATGAGCTAACCATTTTTGTCTAAACTGTGAAGCAGCATTATATATGCATCATGTGCATGATTTTTCCATATATGGCATTAGTGGAAATATGCTTTTAGAGACTTTTTGGTTGATAAATACGTTTTGCTGTGTGAAAATCACATGCACCTGGTGCGTGCGTGTGTTTAGGTTAGTAAATCACCCCCTAAATCTTCTCATTGGGGACACAAACTGTTAAAAAAAAAACAAAACAACCTGCCAAGGTTCATAAACCCTCCCTACTCTATCCAAAGATACATTGCTTTAGATACACAAGTAATGTAGAGGTGTAACACTCACATGTGCATTTCCTCTTAAAACAATCATGGTGGCACTTCTGATAATACTTTCACCTTCCTTCTAGGCTTAGCATTTACTCCATAGACAAATTCCTTTTGCTAGATTATACAATCATGAAAACTCTTACTTCTGTCAGACGTTTTTGGGCTGTGTGCACACATATGGAGTCTGGTTTACTAAAGAAGTTGAGAATCCTTATAAAAACATTTGTGTATATTTACTTAATTTATCCAGTTACTTGAAAAGCAAATTCCTGATAACTTTGAATGCCCAATTATGTGTAAATGCTTTTCACATGATTGGATAATTCAAGTAAATGTTTACACATTTTCTCCATTTCTTTAGTAAATCAGCCTTATTGTGTACACAGATTAGGCCTTTGCTGCTATTTAACACCTTGTAATTGGCGACTAAATTATGATCACTCAGACTGTAAATTATTACAATCTGACTGATCATAGGGTGCGAGGGGACAAAGGAGATTCCTCCTGCAGCAGATGGATGACATCATTCACCCTGATTGCATCTTTAATCCTAAGTATAGTCCTTTTCTTGAAGTTCAAGGAATACTTTTTAATGAGAGAAAACACAGCTTTTTTTGCTTAAATATAGTGCTGTTTGTCATGAATATATTCATGCAGTAACTGATAGATTTCTCTTTGTTGAATATGGCTGTTTTGTGAGATATTTTGGTGCTCTGGGTGATGTTTTGCATTGGGGCTCATAGGTGACTAGCTAATAACTATACCCCTAAATGCTGAGGAGGAAGTTAGGGTTTGATTGATATATGATGTGTATATGATGTGTATACATATACTGTATATCATATCTTAATAGATTTTTCAGGTACACACATAGGACATTGCAGAGACACTTGGTATGCTCAGCTAAGCAAGTGTATTGTTAAGCTAAACAACTGTTCACAGATCAAACTGGTTTTCTGATAATGGTATAAGGAGGCAATTCCTACAGGTGGGCTGTCAATTTTTCTAACAAAAGCCAGTAGCTCAAAGTGATAGAGGGACTTCACAATACAACTTTGACCAAGCAGGACATCAATGAAACAAAGGACTTTGAGAGAGACTACAACCAGAAGCCATTTTCCTGTGAACGCTTAATTGCCAAGAAATCCTGTTTTTTATAGAATTTGCAACTGGAAGCTAAGTACCTTTAGTGTATCCTCTCTTAGAAACCATTCCATGTACTAGAACGGATAGATTAGTGGGCACACGTATGATGTAGCAGCCGGTATGTCTGTTGTGTATTGCTTTTCATGTAACTAAGTTTGTGCACGCAGCATTTTTGCATAGTAAAGTACATTAAATTAAATGCTACTGGGTTGGTTTCCTTGAGCTTTACTGCAAGAATCAGACAACAAATATAAGTAAATCTTTTACAAGCAAAACAGTCAGTTAATTCTAATGCTGGCATATAGAAACTGGTATACATATTCTTTTTCGCAACCCTAAAGGTCATATTACACAGCAAATTATTTAAATAGCTATTATAGTCTTATTTTTAGTTAATGTAGTATATTGTGTCCCATTACATATCAAAGACCTATGAAACTGGCATTAGAATATCTTTTTTGGAATGCAATTATAAACAGAAAAAGCATACCTTCTGGACTGGGACACCTTTTTATTATTGACAGATTAAGTCGATCTTGAGTAAAACAAATTCTGGTCTCTAGAGTATGTGCTGTGAATGTAATATTAAGGCACAGTAAAAGAAGGAAAAACAAAACAATATCCAGTTATATAAATCCCAAGTGTTCTGACATACATGTACAAAGATATAATACAAACCTGTAGTAGACTTTGGTTTGCACTGGGATTCTTTTGCATCAACTATAAAGCGCAGCAATTAAAACAGTAATCCTACAGAGACATACTGACTTTTGCATTGATAATCTTCTGTTTGCAAGTAAATCCACAATTTGGTTTTATAATTATAATGCTTTGTAGTGTAAATATTATCTGGAATAAAATACTATGTACGCATTTGATATGCAGACTCCAGTGTACATGATGCATACATAAACAAGTTAAATAATGCTGTAGTTAAAGAATCAGTAAGTCTAAAAAGATTGTTTTGTGTGAAACGCTGGTAAATATGTATGTAAATTCAACCATGCATGCTCAGAAAACTATCTATCTGACATTAATAACTTTGCTGTGTAGCCTACTGCTCTTTGTGAGCAGCAGTTTAAGATAAAGAAAGCTTAAAAGTGACAGTTCACGGTACAGTATTTTTTTAGCGGCTTACTGAAGAGGAAGCATCTGTAGGATGAAAAATATCACTCCCAACTATGCTACCTTTATTTTACATATATTTTGTTCTCATGTGTTCCTGAACGTTTCTAGTTTGTTCATGTATGAATGTTACCTTTCATTTGCACATAAGGTTCCTTCTGTGTACAGAACCCCTACATGTTGTCTGGTACTAGGTAGCAACATTTGACATTTTTGACAATTTTACAAAATTACAGCATCTACAGATTGAAATGGAAAACATAATTTTAATGAGCAGTAAATTACAAATGTACTTGTGTAGAAATTGTACATAAAACACAGTATCGAAGAGTTTTCATCTATCATATACCTGTCTCCTTAGCACCTTCTTTGATGGGTGGTTTAATTGGTTGACCAGATCTGAACTTGCAGTTACTAATGCCTGTGAACTTTTTTTTTAAGCAATCTGTGGGAAAGTAGACCACTTAAGCTGTCTTCTCCTAAAGGATATAATTGGATTAAGAAAAACTATATAACCCTTTAAGAGATCACTGGCTTTTAAACAATCATTTATAAATAGAATACAAATTAAGAAATAACATAAGAAGTATAAAAAGTTAATTTTACCTTTTTCATTTGCATGTGTGAACCTTGTTTTAATTAAAGGTGATAATTATGTGTCTGTCCTGAACAATCGTAGAGGTGTAATTACAATGGAGAACAGGAGGGGTGTCAATTCACACATCATATTTGTCACTGCAAATATTATCATAATTACTGGCCGTATGAAAGATTTTTAAAGATAAAAAGAAAAAGAGAAAAGACACCATTTAAGAAAAAAAAGTTGTTGCGGGCAGAGAAAAAGGAGCCATACGAAAATGTACCCCAGCACTTAAAGTGACATTATTCCTCGCCCCCCATGCTGCTTAAAGGACTTACCTACAATTATCTAGAACCATAGTTCGCAACTGGTGGGTTGTGACCCAACAGTGGGTCTCAACCCCATGTTCAGTGGGTCACCGTGGACCTTTCACTACGCAAGGTGAGAGGCTCCTCAGCCTCCCCCTAGTGCAGCATGGTCAGTTCTCGCACTGAGCAGCAATTCAAAATATGCTGCCCAGCGACAAGTGTCAGCTTGAGGTGAGGTAGGCTGGGGTTATGGCTGCAAGGGAGCTCCATCCATACGTGCATTGCTTACAGCTCCCTCTCTTGCCCTATAGAGGTGCCTGGACCAGAATTATGTCACATTCTGGCATCAGGCACCTCTACAGGGCATGTACCAGCAATGCACATATGGATGGAGCTCCGTCACAGCACAGCAGCCCACACTGGTCCCCAGGCTGAGGATCCACTCCAGTTCTTGGAAGGTTTGGAGTGTGTGTGTGAGAATGTTTGTGAGTGGGTGAGATTGTGTCTGTGGTTGTGTGTGTGTGTGTGTGTGTGTCTGCCAGTGTTTTTGAGGGCCCATTCACACTAGCACAGTGCATTGTGCTATTAATGCACTGTACCACGCAATCGCACCTACTGTGTGTTCTGGTTTGAATGGCACCCCAAACGCACCTCCCACCCACAGTCCGATCCCCCACACCGAAACGCACGGTTCAGCAATGCTGTGTGTTCCAGTGCAAAATTGGGTCGTGACTAAATACCCAAGGATCAATGTGGGTCTTGAGGTTACACAGGTTGTGAACTACTGATCTAGAAGATATGCTGTCCACCCACCATTATTCTGCTTTGGAATGTCATCTTTTTTTGTATTCCTTTAGCATGACAAGTGAATGCAACGTTTCGGAGCCTAACAGGACCCCTTCATCAGGCGAAGTGTTCGAACGATTCTGGGGTATAACGGTACGGTGTGCAAAGGAGATATTGCAAAGACTTACCTTAAATGATGCCTCTTGATCCGATCATCTTCTTCCTTCCACTTGTATTCAGCAATCCCTCCAGCGCTGGTGCCGGCCTCTGATCCACCGCAGACTCCTGTCTCTTCCTGTCCCACGGTGTCTGTCCAATGTGCACGCTCCCAGCTGTGTGCTTTCAGCTCCACCGAAGATCTCTACTGCGCATGCGTCCGCCCCAGCATCCTGCACGGCCACTTGAGAAGCTTCAGATCTTCAGGCGCGAGCGTGAGCAACAGAGACAGAGGTACATTTTTACCTTTTTGGCAACTTTTTAATTTTTTTAATGTTTTTTCATATATCTACTGCTAGCAAGCAGTAGATACATGAACAAATATGGAGGGTTTAATTCTACTTTAAGCATAGTTTGTTAAAGTAGATGTAAACCCAACCACTGAAATCTTATATATGCCTTAACAGCTAGTGATACTGATATAATGGTCCTTGTTTGGGCACCTTGTGTTATGAGGAGACAATGCTCTGCCCCTCTGTTCCAAAATCTTCAGTCTGCAAATCACCTTCACACATGCCTTCCCAAAGTAAAAAAATAAGCTTCTGTGCTGATGCACATTGCCCAGCAATATTACACTGTTTTTACAAAAAAAAGGTCTTTTAAAGATGGGTGCAGCCGGCAACAGTTAGGAAATATGCTCTGGGAAAATACAAACACAGCCACTAAGTGAAATGCATATGGATTTATGGACAGGATGTAATAAAACACAAAAAAATAAAACATGCATGGACTAAGGAGGATGTGCGGGGTCTGACCAGGGCTGTGTGTGGTCTTACCAGGGCTGTGCAGGGTCTGTGCAGGGTCTCACTAGGGCTGTGCAGGGTTTCAGGAGGATGTTCAGGGTTTTACCAGGGCTGTGCAGGGTCTCACCAGGGCTGTGTGTGGTCTCCCCAGGGCTGTGCAGGGTCTCACCAGGGCTGTGGAGGGTCTCACCAGGATTGTGTAGGTCTCTGGAGGATGTGCAGGGTCTCACCAGGGCTGTGTGCGGTCTCATCGGGGCTGTGAGGGCCACACCAGGGCCTTGCGGTCTCACCAGGGCTGCGTTCGGGTCTCATTAGGGCTGTGCAGGGTCTCAGGAGGATGTTTATTATTATTATTATTACATAGTATTTATATAGCGCCAACAGTTTGCACAGCGCTTTACAATATGTGAAATTATTGTTTAGGATCTGACCAGGGCTGTACAGGGTCTCACCAGAGTTTTGCAGGGTCTCACCAGGGCTGTGTGCAGTCTCACCAGGGCTGTGTGCAGTCTCACCAGGGCTGTGTGTGTGTGGTCTCACTAGGGCATTGCAGGGTCTCATCAGGGCTGTGCAGGGTCTCAGGAGGATGTGCGGGGTCTCACCAGGGCTGTGTGCAGTCTCACTAGGGCTGTAAGCACTGTCAGAGACAGCTGCCGCATGGTCCCCAGCAGGCTGCCGCATGGTCCCCAGGAAATGCGGGACCTCAGGCAGCACATCTATTAAAACATTTAAAGCACCAGTATCGGCGCCTAGTATCAGGGCATTTTCATGAGTACAAGTACTCATGAAAAGGCCCAGTATCGGGACAGATACCGATACTAGTATTGATATCAGTATATCCCTACCCCCAATGACTAGTTATAGTTAGTTTTGTTGTTATGAGAATATGGCCTAGAAGGGTATGATATTAAGGGGGGAATTTTCCAAACCTGAATCTCCCCCCTTTAAGTATCGATTGCACTCCATTAACTGAGAAGGTATGACCCTAGAGGTTAACCTAACTTTGATCACCATCATAGCAGTTCTTTACCAGCCTTTAATAGACTATTAGCACTTAATAAACTAGCTAACTATAGCCAGGAATCCAAACTCTATCCTTCCTCCTCCCTGATTTTTTTTTCTGTTAAGTAAGCTGATAGTATGCAAGAACAAAGCTGTACCCCCTGCTGTTTTTCAAAATTTCTCCAATAAAAAATAAATTTGGAACCAGAATAGACCCAATCCAATGACAAAATTTGATATAGTTCAATCTGCAGATGTTATCAGTCATATGGCATGTACAGTCACTATTGAGCAACATTCCAAATTCTTAGTTCCAAACTGGCACTTTTCTTTACTCTCACTTGTTCTCTTCACTTCTGTATCCTCCACATACTCCTCATTAGAATAGCCCACTTTCCAAGCCTTGTTTTGGTATGCTCCTTCTCTTCCATTTACATGACCTTTTGTAATTCACCATAATGAAAAAAATCAAAAGCTAAAAAAGAATTCTCCTCTGTGATGATAGCCTATACCACCCAGGGCTTCAGCTCTTTGGTTGTTGGGACTTCATATTCAAAGAATGTTATATTACATTTGCTGAGATTTAACGTAATGTCTTTTGGATTTAAAGCCCAATGATACAGGAACTGGAGCCCTGGGATTTTTCTCTAAAGAAACTTTTGTTCAGGTTTTGTAATCCTAAAGAGGAAGAAGATGAGCTGTAGAGAAATTTCTGATCAGTATAGTTTTGTGTCTGCAAAGTTCAGAGGTATGCGCCAGCAAACATTGAAGATGCAAGCAGAGCTCTATAAGTTGAAGACACTAAAAGATTTGATCGTCATTGGTGATTGAGACTGAAATTTCACTTCAGTTTAAGAGGATCCTTAAAATTCTGCACCCTGAGTAATCTGGGCATACCATATCTGCATGAAAAGTCATGTTACAGACATACTTCCTTGTTACAAAGAAATTGCCCAGACTGACATAAAGGGGGGAATGTATCAAAAGTGGAGCAGATAGAAACTGGAGCAGTTGCCCATGGCAAACAATCAGCTTCTCTCTTCAGTCTGCTCAGTTGGGATTGGAAATTGGACTTTCAGTGCAAATCTGCTCCAGATTTTGTCTGCTCCAGTTTGATAAATTTCCCCCACAATGTTACTTGCATTGACGGGCACTAAGCATACTGATTTCTTCCCATGAACTTCCTGAGCTTGGATTTGTAACATCACAAGTCACATGGGACTCATGGGAAGGCTTTACGCTGCTAAATGTAGGCATCTAGAATGTTTTCAACTTCTACTCCTATACTTTTGTGATCTATTAGTCAGCTAGTCATTAGTGATTAGTCCGCTTAGCTTTGCTGGCTAGTGTTCTCTAAGTGTGCAGTGATTATTCTCAGTCACATGCTGTGTTGGATGTCCACCAGCAAGGTGTGCTAGAGATAACACTCCACATGAAGGATGTTTAATGCCTGGCCAATTAGTAGGTCTGGGGAGCCTGTTGTGCATGCTGGGAGAGGTATTAAATATCCGAGGCACTTCCTGGCACAGTCTCTTCCCCTCCAGGGTGTTCCCCTGTGAGGATGCCACAGTGATTCACTAAACTATGCCCCAGGCCTGAGGGCCTAGGGATATGGAAGCTGTAAGGATCTCCCAGTCTGGGAGGTGTCCTTAATTTGCTGGCTGCAATTGAGTGTTATACTGACCTAGAGGAAGCAAGCTGCAGGTGTCCCCCACAGAGATGGTGAGAGACGGACTGAGTTTCAGAAGCAAACACTAGAACCTTCCACTGTTGTCCTGCCTTGATGTAATGACTGAGCATACACTATAACCTCAGTTAAAATGAGCCACATTTACATGGTATGTGTCCAGCCAGTATATTTTCGTAGAAGAAGGAACCAGAAAGATATACATCTATACAGAACACCAGAGGAATATGCTTTGTTATACCACAAAGGGTATCCTGTGCTCCCTCATCCTCCTACCTTTATTCTTTATGCACATGCAAAATAAAACTACTTAAAATATATTCCAAGTGACTAAAGCGCATTACTCTTATCCACTACTGACCAGAGTTGTAAATACAGAAGAATATGCCCAAGGACCAAGTCATTTTCAACTGGGGTCCCACTTGTACACCACAAGGCCCAGCTGGGTGGAGGCACTGTCGCTTAAAGATATATCCAGTCCGGGGCGTGGCTTGCTCATGGCCGCGGACGGACGCATGTAGAGTGAGCTCCAGCTACCTACCCGGGAACGACTAGCAGGAACGACTCGTGACTTCCCCTCTGCTTGCACCATGGGCCGGTCGACTAAGAAGGGAGGTCGGGCACTCGCCAAAACCCCCGCTTCCACCTTCGGACCGAAGATTGGAGCCTATTTTAAGAACTCGGGCCTACTCGCGACCCAGTCCCCGTCAGACCGCGAGGCGGGACGCGCCCCGGGGTCTGAGGCCTCCTCGCCGCGGCTGCCGACTGGCCAGGGGGAATCGGATTCTTCCGAGACGGGGGAGGAGGACGCATCAGTCCGAGGTGAGGAGGTGTTCCAGCGGTATTTCACGCTCCTGCCCACGAAGACCGACATAGAGGGGCTGTTTACCCGCCTGGAGGCCTCACACATGGCGAACCTCAGAGAGGGTCTGGCCGGCTTTGGCCAGCGGCTGGAGGCGGTGGAATCTCAATCAGCGGCCGTATCCCAGCTGCAGGAAGAGGTGAGCAAACATCATCACCTCCTCCAACACCTGAGCCTGCAGCTAGATGACCAGGAAGACCGGCACCGCCGTAATAACATTAGGCTGCGCGGCATCCCAGAGGCCACATGGGTATCAGATCTTAAGGCCACAGTACTGGGCATATTCAACATGCTGCTGGGCGAATCGCCAACTCACGTTATCGAATTGGACCGAGTGCACAGAGTGCCGGGGGTTCCGTAACCCTGCCCAGCTGCAACCCAGGGATGTCTTGTGCAGAGTGCACTTCTTTCAACAGAAGGAAGCCATCCTGGAGAAGGCCCAGGCAGGAGGGCCTTTGGACTTTGACGGTGCAAAGATCTTGCTCTTCCCTGACCTGTCCCGCAACACGCTGGCAAGACGCAGGGCCCTTCAGCCATTAACACAGCTGCTGCAGGAACAGGCTATTGTCTACCGGTGGGGCTTTCCCTTCCACCTTGTGGCCCGCAAGAATAACAAATCCCACATCCTCCGCACACCAAAGGATCTTCCGGATTTTCTTCAGGCTCTGCAACTTCCCCAGGTGACCCTGGATGGATGGCCGGACCCAGCCTTCCCTGAATGGGCCCCTGTGCCCTCGGAGTCCTCATGGACACCAGCCCTATCCCAGAGGAAACGTCGACGCAGGCGCCAGGAAGCGGCTTCCGCCCCGGCTCCCCCACCCTGAAGTGGTCAGGCCGGAGTGGATGTGCCTGTACCCCACTACAACGGCTCTGTTTGTCGTTCTCCATACGGATGAGAGGTCGCTTGTTCTTGAATTAGCGGATGCTGGCACCTACGTTGTGCCCCCCCCCCCTTTTTTTTTTTTTTGCTTTAGCCCTGCCCAAGTTCACATACACACCATACACGTGCTGCTCCTATGCTTGGACATCGAGACTGGCTGAACTCGTTGTTGTGGCTCCTGGCTCCAGTACACCTTTATTGCACTACCGATTTCATCCTCCTCCCTTTCCCCCCCGCTTCTCCCCTTACAACCCCCCCCTCTCTCCCTCTCCTCCCACTCCTGCCTTCCCCTCCCCCAGTTCCTATCTTTCCCTTATTTTATGCTGAGCTCCTCCAACTATTCGCCACCTGGGGAATGCCTCAAATGCTGTCTATGCTGGGTGTGATGCATATTTGTATGTGTATTGGGCACTGCTGTCTCATATTTTTACTCTGTCGGTGGGGAAAGGGGATGCACAGACAACAGGAAGGATGGTCTCTTGCGTCCCTGCTTTGGTCGGGGGACAGCTGCTTTTATACTCCCGGATAGGCCGTCCTGTGTTGTCTCTGCATCCTTGTGCTACTGGGGTGGGGCCCAATCTGCTGCCGGAAAGGGGACTCAAGGGCAAATCCCCCAGCTGCTTTCCATTCTGACGCAGCTGTCGGATTTCGCGGAGGGTGTTCTCATTTTGGGAGGGGACTTTAATCTGGTGCTTGATCCTAGCCTGGACACCACTTCTGGGAGGTCCCATATTTCCTTCTCCTCCATTAACAGATTGAAAAAGAGATTGCACTCTCTTCAGCTGGTCGATATGTGGAGGATTCAACACCCGACTCATAGAGACTATACTTGTTATCCTGGTCCTCACAGGTCCTACAGCAGAATAGACTTTTTTCTAGTCTCCCAACATCTTCTCTCCTGGTCGCCCGACACGTCGATCGGTTCGCAAATCTGGTCTGACCACTCCCCTGTTTCACTGACCCTTACAATACCTCACACGTCCAGGTCTCCTAATTCCTGGAAACTGAATGAGAACCTCCTCCTAGATCTCTGCTGTAAGACTGACATCCACTCCACAATCACCAACTTCCTTTTGGATCACGCTGCTGATCCCACTCCAGCACCTATCCACTGGGAAGCACTTTAAGCCACTGTGCGCGGGGTCTTTATAAAACACGGTGCACGGCTGAAAAGGGAGAGGGGCATCACACTAGCTCGGTTGATGGCCGAACTAGCCACTTTGGAAACAGCTCATAAGAAGTCTCCGTCCACTCTCCTCCTCCACGATCTGACAAGTGTCAGATCAGAGATTCGGAGTCATTTAGACGCCAAACACGCTTCCTACAGAGACAGAGTGAGGAGCATTTTTTATGAGCAAGGGGATAAGAGTGGCCGCCTACTGGCGCGTTCGGTACGCCGACAGCGGGTTTCGACTTACGTCCCTAAACTTCACTCCGGTAGACATGGCATTGTCCATAGCCCGGATCTCATTACCAAGGAATTCGAGACTTTCTTTTCCACCCTTTACAACATCACACCCGAGACTGCGGACTTGTCCACTGCGGACCGGACTACACAACTACGGGACTATCTAGACCGAACTGCACGCCCCAAACTCCCACCCTCTGCCCTCCGGGACCTTTCCGCACCTTTCTCGGATGCCGAACTTCTCAATATTCTTAACCTCTTGCCGTCCGCCCGTAGTAAAAAAACGGATGGACGGCACTGCAGTCAACGGGCAAAAGCCCTGGCCCAGATGGCTACACAGTTCGTTTTTATAAACGCTTTCAAGACATCTTAACACCCCCTCTTCTGAACTCCTTTAATGCTCTCTCATCTACGTGCCACTTTCCTCGCCAATCGCTAGAGGCTCACGTAGTGGTTCTGCCCAAGCCTGGCAAGGATCCCATGCATTGCAATAATTTTCGCCCCATTTCTTTGATCAATGTGGACGTTAAAATCTACGCCAAACTCCTGGCAAACCGCTTAACTGACCTGATCCCGAAGCTCATTCACAAGGATCAAGTGGGGTTTGTACCCAGACGCAGTGCCAAGGATAACACCAAACGTACGGTCACTCTGATTCACTATGCCCGCCGTAGCGAGCTTCCCTTTTGCTTGTTCTCAGTCGATGCTGAAAAAGCATTCGACCGCGTCAGGTGGTCATTTCTCGAAGATTCTCTTCTGCACTTGGGCCTTCCTTCTGTGTTTGTTGACAGGATCATGGCGTTATATCATCGGCCCTTTGCTAAGGTGCGAGTCAACGGGAATTTGTCGGCCCCATTCCCAATCTATTATGGCACCAGGCAGGGCTGCCCCCTTTCCCCCTTGCTCTATATCTTGGTAATGGAGCATTTGGCCAATGCAATTAGGGGCAATGACTCCGTCCGGGGACTTTAGATAGGTGGCCAAGTTCATAAACTAGGCCTCTATGCAGACGACTTGCTCCTATACCTATCAAATCCTACTGTGGGCATTCCCGCCCTGATGGAGGAATTTAAACTCTTCAGCCGCCTGTCCAATTATCGGGTGAACCTACACAAGTGCGAACTACTAAATGTTTCCTTAACCCAGGCGGAGGCAGACTGTGTGAGCGGCTCTTTCCCCTTTACGCTGAAATCCGACTACCTGACTTACTTGGGTGTTCGCATTCCAGCGGACCTTGCAGACCTTTACTCTCTGAATTATGCCCCCTTACTGCGTACTGTTGAAGATACCCTCCTCACCTGGATGAATCTTCACCACACCTGGTTTGGCAGAATTGCCCTCTTCAAAATGAACCTACTTCCTCGCTGTCTCTACTTGTTCCAGACCCTCCCTCTCCGTCTACCCGCCCCCTTTTTTCGCAGACTGCGGTCTGCCATCATACGCTACATATGGAGATGCCGCAAACCAAGGATACGGTATACGGTCCTCACGATGCGGACCTGGAGGTCTATTACAGAGCAGCTCACCTGTCACATTTGGTAGACTGGTTTGACAACAGGGACCCGGCTCTTTGGGTTTCCCTGGAGAGGGTCCTGTCCCCGTCTCCTCTGACAAATCTCCCGCCCCAGCAACGGCCACCCAGTTCCGCGTTACCCTTCTTTCTCACCCCGGTACTCAAGGTATGGGAGTCTACGAGGCTCAAATACAAACTGTCGACTCATCGGGGTTTGATGACCCTTGTTATGGATCATCCGGAGTTTCCCCCTGGGTGTGGGGTGTGTAGGTTCCTGAGTTGGGAAGCGGCGGCTCCGTCATACATCTTTCAGGGATTACGGGGGGGCACCCTCCAACCCATGGCCCAATTTTTTACCCCTAATCCTGTACCGCTCAGTGCATGGTTTGCCTACCACCAACTCCAACACTTTGTACGTAAACTTTCCTCATACGGCTCCCTGCAGGGGCCCCTGACTGCATTTGAACAACTATGTGCAACTGGCGAATCCCCTCCCCATCTTATATCATTTTTATACGATTTTCTAGGGATGGAGGGGGGCCCTCGTACTTCATCTCTGCGTGGGAACGGGAACTGGGCGTGGTCCTCTCCGAGGAGGAAAAGCGGAAATGCTTCTGCTTCACCCATGCTCTCTGCATGTCCTCCGCGGTACTGGAACGCAATTACAAACTCTTGACTAGATGGTACAGGGCTCCGGCTAGGATGCACCAGATTTTTCCCTCGCTCCGGGACACTTGCTGGAGGTGTCAAACGGGTGCTGGTACATTGTCTCACATCTGGTGGAGCTGCCCTCTGATAGCCCCCTCCTGGCGTACCATCTCACATGTGTACTCGAGAATGTCTGCCAGTGGTCTCCATCTCACGCCTCAAATGGCAATACTGTCGGTCTTTCCGGGTTCCATCTCTCGAGCAAAGAAGTCCCTCCTGCGATTTTTTGTAAATGCTGCTCGGGCATTGATCCCGAGACATTGGAGCTCCAAGGTACTTACAACCTTGGGGGAATGGACCACGGAAATGTGCTGTCTAATGAGATCTGAGGAGCTGATTGCGGAGCGGCTAGACAGGTCTGAGTCCTTCCGGTACAGATGGAGGCCTTGGATAATGTTTATGGAAACGGATGAGTTCAGGGCAATGGCGTAGAGGCGAGTTTTGCTCTCCTTGACCACGTAATAATCCTCTACCCCCCTCTACCTTCTCTCACCTTTTCTCTACCCCTTTGTCTTTCTTTGTCCTAGAGTCCCTCTGTTGTCCGATTGTTTTGTCATGTTATGTTGTATTTGTAAGGTCGCTCTAGGTAAGATTACTTACCGGAATGCTAGGGAAACAGGGTCTTTACATGATGCCTTGTTTTAGGTTGTAGCTGACAGCCCAGGTCCTCGCCTGCCTCGATCGCACTGGCCCTCCTCAGGGGGGCCGGCATTACAGCGAGGCAAGGCTCGAATCTGGGCACGATATGATATACCATGCTGTTACCCTTGTGAATGTACACCTGACGCTACCTCTGTATGTTGTTTTCATTTCGTGTTTGTGAAAAATAATAAACAATATATTCCTGCAAAAAAAGATACATCCAGTCCCTTATTCCCATTTAGCGGAGGCCCAGGATTTTCAAGTTACCTACAGGTTGGCAGCGGTAGCTGATTGAAGATGGTTATCTCACATGAACCCCCCCCCCGCCCCCAAACAGGGCTACATAAATATGGGCCTCATGAATACCAGTTTTCCTGAGAACTAGGGATGCACCGATACTTTTCAGGTGCCAGTGCCAATACTTGGCATTTTCATGAGAACTACCAGGGTTGCAGCAGTTGCAGCTGGGACCTGGCTCTGGCGCTCCACTACTGTCCTGAAATCATTAATCAATATTGTTTTAGAAAAACTGTCACATGATAATAAACAAAAATGTATCAATACTTGTACTTGCAAAAATGGCATCGGTACATCCCTTTATTTATATTTATAAAAACAAAATCATACATTAAAACAGACATGTGCAAATCCCTGGAGCTCCGTGTGCTCCTTACAAATGACAACTGCCTCCTAACTTTTAGAATTTTTCTCTAGTCTAGTCTTGGAGCTCGAAAAGTATATGTACATGTACTTGGACTTGGTACTTGGTATCGGTGCATCCCTACTGAGAACTATCCAAGAGTATGTAAAATGTTTTACTAAACTTGGCTCTAGTTTTCTAGTGCCGAAAACTATCTCTTCTTCTACAGAAAGTCCCAATGCCCATTTTCTGGATTTGGAACTGAGCAAAGTGTATAAAATTTGCCTTTATGAGTTTGATTCTGCTAATATGAGCAAATGGGGATCTGGGACTTTACACATGGTTGTTGCCCTTTGCAGAATCTTGGTAATTATTGGTAAGTGATTAAGCTGCAATTCCAGTTGCAGTTAGTTAGATATCCATAAACATTACCTGTTGGTTTTGCAATTCTTTAGATTTCCACCTAAAAAGCAGATGATCCTTTTCTTTGTTGGTGAAAGTTGACATTCTAAAAGATTTTGTGCATATTGATATTGTTTTCTTCAGGAATAGGCTGTTGTAGGAGGGGCCCAGTGGCAATACCTTCTCCCTACTATTAATAAAAAAAAATGCCTACACTCAGCCTGGATGTTTATCCCCTTAAGGACAGAGGCCTTTTTTTATTTTTTTGCACCCAAGTTCTAATCCACATTTTAGGCCTGAAAATTATGTAAAAACACCCAAACATTATATATTTTCTGAAAGCCAAGACCCTATAGAATAAAATTATGGCAGCTGCAAATTTCTTTGTTGCAGGACATTAGCGTAACTTATTATCATTATTAAACCCAAGAATTAATTTTTAGTATATAAAATGTTTTTGTACAATATAAAAGATGAGGTTACAATGAGTAAATAGATACCCAACATTAAAAATTATGTGCATCCGTGAAACTGCACCAGATTTCACTACCCCAAAAAGTCCATAGACGAAGCTTTAAAAGCCCTTACAGGTCATCAGTTTATAGATACGTGTAAATAATGGCCCTAGATGTATTGCTCCCACTCTGGCGTGTGCGACGATACACGACATGTGTAGTGCAATCAACGTTTTCGTATATAGGCGCCCCCAACGCGCGTTTTGCTCGTCAGGGTGGGGGATTTAAAAAAAAAAAAAATTTCATTATTTTTAAATTTAATTTATTTAATATTATTTTTGAAACTTTTTTTAACTTAAATTTCTATCACATAGGGGGGCTTACAATGACTGGATTATAGAAGAGATCTGGCGGCATCTGAGCCGCCAGAATCACTTGGGGGAGCTTACAATTACTGGATCATAGAAGAGATCTGGCGGCATCTGAGCCGCCAGAATCACTTCTACTGTAAACCCGGCCGGCGGCTCTACAAAACTGAACAGACTCGCCGGGAGTCTTTTTAACCCCCTTCAGACTTCATGATGGGATTATACCATCATGGGTCGTGAAGGAGTTAAATGTGAAGCAGTCAGATTGTGTTTATATGTACAACTAGCCTGTATATAAGGTGAAACATAAAACAATGTACCTGCCTTCTCTGGACATCTTTATCTTTCAATTATAAAGGGATGAAGAGGCAATTGGTTAATTATGTAAGTAAAACAGAAAATGAGTTTTAGCTACACTAACCATAATACTTAGAAACAAAATTTCTAGCTCTGTATTTATATTTTACTTACCGTTACAGGTTGTCACATATGTCAAAAGCACTGCCTGTAAAATGTCCCCATAGCATAAAGACCTTCTGTCATAATGTAGCTGGCAGTTCATGTAAAATTAATTATTTAGAGAATTGTGAAAACTGTATTACAATATACTACCTTCACGGACTTACTTCTGTTGTATATAGGATATAGGTCATGTCACTGAGGCTTTCAGTGCATCTATGGCAATATTCTGGAATTTCTGTGCTAGCTATAAAAATACATTGACATGACAGGGATACATGAACAAAACTATTAAACTATTTAAGTGATAGTAAAAATTTATGCATACCATTTTTGTTAAATTATGATCCTTAAAGTGACACTAAATTCAGGAGGTAAATCTTTAAAATGCATTCAAGTACCTTAACTATTAACAAACATGTACGGTATTTTATTTGTGTATCACTCAGCTGTAGATCATCTCTTAATTTATGCTGACACTGTCCTTCCTTCTGGAGGGTGGTTACTTTAACCACTTCCGGCCGCAATATGTCTATACACGATGGCCCGCAGAAGCGCTTAAATCAAGAACACAAAGCCGTGTTCTCGGTGTCATTTTTAACAGCTGGCGATGGCCAAGCGATCCGGCGTCTATACAGGTGCCAGATTGTTTGTACCGAGCGCCACTGTCCCTTCCCCGGGCTCCACTGTCCACGTGCAGTGCCCGGGAGCCGCTCTGCGGGTCTCCCTGCAACAATCGGAGAGAGATTCAGTGGCTTCTAGCTGCTGATCTCTCCTCCGATCATTGGACCCAGAAGTGATGTATATTACATCACTTCCGGTGTCACTATTTACAGTTTTATCACCCACAGCAGCCAGCTAGCACTCACAGTTAGCCACTGAATCACCAGTCACTGAATCAACATAGGCTCCAGGGCTGATGTGGACACACTTAGAAGTGAGGACCCCATGGACTATTGGGTGTCCAATATAGAACACTGGCTGAGCTTGCACAAACTGTGCTTAATCTTCTAGCCCTCCACCCAGTGTACTGTCTGATAGGGCTTCAGTGCAGCAGGAGATTTTGTTACAGAGAGGTAAATCTGCTTGTCTCCTGACAGTATACACTTGCTAACTTTCATTATAATGAACCGGCCTTAGATTAACAATAACTATAAAACCCCTGCTGCTAATGCTACAGACTAAACTTTTAAGAGCCATCCGGGCAAAAAAAATGTACACCCACCACCATTACCAGCTACTGCCACCTCTCCTGGCCTATTCCAGTACTTCACCACTGCAAAGGTGTCACACAATGTTTCCGCAGCTGGACCTCAGCTGCTGAGTTTCTAATGTTTGCTGCAGGGTAAATCCTGCTTTGCATCTCAAAGTTTGTTGCCTATTCCATTGCTCTGGCACTGTAAAGGTGCCACAAAATATTGTCATAGCTGGACTACAGCTGCCAAATGTTTGCTGCAGGGTAAATCGGGCATTGCACCTAATAGTATGCAGCTCAGCCACCAGAATCGCTTCCAGTGCAAAGCCGACAGTCGACTATACACATGTAAACAGAGTCCCGACGGCTATAGCCGACATTTGTAAAGCCGAGTCTGTTCAAAGGTGCGTGCAGCGATGTATGACATATGTTGGCGGCAGCAAAAGGGTTAATAGTAAAACGTTGACACTACAATGTTGCTCATAATCCACATACTAGTTCTATTTACTATTACACTAAATAAAACTTGCACTTAGTACCTAGTTATCCTGCCAGTCCTCTTCCTTTTCTATAGGTTTCTGGCCACACTAAGCATGGAAGAAGATCCCTGCGTAGTGTAGTCAGTTTGAGTTGCAATATCTTCCTATTTAGTCTACAGGATGCCGTGGTATTGTGCAGCATGCCTGTAGTTCTGTGGTCTGCCTGGCTGAGGATGCCTCACTTCCCAGTCCCTTCTTGCCACTTGACCATTCACAAAATGCCTTGTATTTGTCTCAAAAAATACAAGGGGGGGATTTATTAAACTGGAGCAGACAGAATCTGGAGCAGTTGCCAATGGCAACCAATCAGCATCTCTCTTCAGTTTGCTCAGGTAAGAATTGAAAATGCTACAGAGAAGCTGATTGGTTGCAGTGCAAATCTGCTCCGGATTTAATCTGTTCCAGTTTTGATAAATTGCCCCCATGGTGTCCTGTGATTGGAGAAGAACAGATGATGTCAGATCTCCAGCCCCTCCTCAAATCAGAGAACACCTTGTATTATTTGATAAAAATACAAGGCATTTTGTGAATGGGCAAGTAGCAAGAAGGGACGGGGATGTGACTTCACTGGTTGAATCACATCCCTCACTCCCTGCAACACTCAGAATCAGAGCCTTATGTGTAGGAGCTAGCATGCTGCAAGGTCAGATTTTTATACTTTGCAGCAGCTCTCTACACATAACATACAGCAGGGGTTGCTAAACTTCAGCCCTCCAGCTGTGGTGAAACTGCACATCCCACCATACATCTGACTCTGGAAGTCATGCCTGTGGCTTTCAGAGTCTTACAAAGCCTAATGGGATTTGTAGTTTCACTTAAACTGGAGGGATGAAGTTTAGTTACCCCTGGCATACAACTTTTTAGTGATAATTTACACACCCAGTATGGTGCATAGATTATCATTTTGCCCACACTTTGGCTTTAAAGTAGTATTAAGGTCTGGCCGTTTTTTACCTCAATGCATTCTCTGCATTAGGGTAAAAACAGCCCAGCACCTTTTTTTTACCCCAGTCCCGCCCCAGTCTCCCCCACACTTACCTCTCAGCTGCGCTTGTCCCTGCCGACGGTCCCGAAGCGATCCTCCCTTCCCCCGAAATCCCGGGTTGCGGGGGAGGATACTGATGGCAGAGGAGCCATAGGCTCCTTCTGCCATCAATCAAAGAAGCAAGGGCTGTGTGTGTCTATGGACGCACAAAGCCGATGCGGGGACGAACGTGGACGAGTGCGCATGGGTGCCTCCATTAGAACAATGGTGGCACCTGTGCAGGGGGCGGGGGGAAGAGCATGGCGGGGACTCACTAGAAAACGAGGAAACGAGGAAAAGGAAAATCTATTTTGGCTTTAATATCACTTTAACTTTGGAAAAGGAATATTTTCTACTCCTTTAGTAAACCAACCTCACTAAATTATTAGGCTTTTTTAAAACTTTGAATGTCAACAGATGGACAGAATTGCTATATAATCAGAAAGGTCTCACATTTGCTTACATACTCAAACCCTTAAACAAAATATTGCATTACCTAATATAATTTTACAAATTGGATTTCCAATCAATTCCCCCTGTTGCTTTGCTATGAACACAATCAGATATGAGAACCAATAAATAAATAAATGCTTGTATTTCATTTCCCAACTTTTACCATCTGTATGTTTATTTCGTAAAATAAATTGTGCTGATAAAACCATGCTAGCCATGTCCTAGAAATGACAGCCCCTAGTAGTATACCTAGATGAGATGATAGACAAGAGTTTAATAGAGCAGAACAGGACTGTAATAAATGCTCAGCATTTATGTTATCAACTACTGGAATCCACAGTAAGTAATGGCTGCAGCACTGTATGTTTGCCTTTTTTAAACTAAATAATTCATAGAAGTGGGAGTTCTGCAAAAGAAGCACAGGTTGCAAATATGTCCTGTCCCGTCTCTGGCCCCAGTTCGGCAAGCTATAAAGGTGTCGTCTCAATGCTTGAGAAATGCTCAGTGCCATTTAATCTCTAGCCGAGAAAAAATAAATAATCCCCAGAGTACCGTTAACTTACAGCAGTGCTTTTTATTTTGGTCTTGTAGCACTGCTTTTATAGTGATGGAAAGCATGCTTAGGAAATAAGGAACATGAAGCCAGTGACTGAGGAAGGTATGAGAGAAGCAGAGATCCTGAAGAATCAACAGAGACAGCTTTATGCTCCAGGTGTTACATTGCAGCCTCCTTGTAACAGAATGCCTACCATCCAACATATGTTTAGCTGCTGGAGAGATGTTGCACCAACTGTATTTACCAGGAGCCTTGGGGATATTGCTGAATAATAACCACCTGATGACTGTCAATATACAGAAAGTACATTGTAAATACCTCTCTAAATTGTATTCCATTATAATTTATCGTTTGTTCACAGTGGCTGAAGCCTTTGAAACAAAATGAACACAAAAAAATCTTGTTGTTTTTTTTCTTTCTACACCATACTGAAATGGTGTCTGCAATGAGTATGAATGTGCCAAAGGATGTATTGTTAAGCATATTTAAAGTATATATCTATCTAACATATTAGATAACATATAACAGAACATTGAGGCTATCAGTTTTATAAACAGCCTTTATTAACTATCTTGTTTCTTTTTTTTAATTGGCTACTGTGAATATTTCAAAACCTGATAATAAAAGGTTTTGAAATATTCACAGTAGCCAATTAAAAAACAAATTTTTCTTTTTGCCATGTAGGAACTATCAACATAGCTGTCAACAAATGATTACGGTTAACTAGGAAATAACAGAAATGTTACATATTACGTTACATATTACAAAAAAATTCTTAATGATTACAAAACTTGGTCAAGTTGTTGATTCAGGGTAAAGTGACATAGTGTCATTAAAGTCCACCCCGTGATCCATTTTTTCTCGCCCTCCATACACTCTTCCACCGCCCATTGGTGCTGTCACAGCCACTACTAAATGCCCAGTGCGTTGTATTATTAAGGAGCATGTGGTCTCCTTCTATGATGCAGTGCTCAGGCTTAAGTGGCCAACACCACCAAGCTGATACACTGTCACATGACAGATGAGGTGACATAATTAACTATGTGTAAGGTCCAAAACCATCCTAAATGGAGATTAGACAGGGTTTAGTCTTCCCTGGGAGTGTGTGGGAAAAAGTGAGTATTAAAAGTGAGTATAAAAGTGGGTCAGAGGGTGGCCTTTAAAAAAAATCTTTGAATGTGCCCTGGATGTGCAAAGGCATAGTATGTCTTTAAGTGCTAGTTATTCCATGCAGAAGAATTTGCAATTCACTTTTCTGAAGTCAGAATAGTACAAAAAGATGTATTATTATTTGTTATGGGCACTTAAGAAAAAAAAAAACCTGTTTACTGTATAAGGCCATGTGTCTACAATTGCTAATGGCAACAGCCAAAATGTCAAATATACCACTGAGTACACAAGATGCTTCAAGGGTATGTACAAATGTACTTTTTTCACATTTGCAGAATAAATACCATTGCCTGGTATTACAATATCAAACAGAAAGGGAGTTTTAGACTCATTCAGATCCACATGTTTAAATTGTTTGTTGCTGTTCTGTTTACAAGCTTCAGTTTTGTGTCGTTCTGATGTCATGATATCTCCATTAATGCTGTATCTGAAAGGCGTTATTATTATGTGTGTAAGAAAAACAAACAACATTTAATCTATGGTCTATGCCTGTTGTGTTCTATATTTATGTTTACTGTCAGATAAGCTCTCAGAAACATGCAATATAAAGTGTTTTTACAGGAACCTGTAACTACTGTGCAGGGAAATGCAGGGATCTAAAGTGATTATTGTTCAGTTTAAATATGTGAACATAATAGCGCTTTGCCTGACAGTGCCATTGCACCAATGCCTTTTTACCTGACATTCACTTAATTTCTGTTCCTAGGGGAGAAGCATTTTTAGAGATAAAAATGTTGCCAAAGTGACGCTTAATCGTTCCTGCTCTGACACATTGATATAAATAATGTTTTTTCAGAGTTTATATGTCTTAGTGGTCTCTTGTTAATGCATAATCTAAGAAAATGCAGCATATTAATAAATATATATATATATACACACACACACACAGTAGGTATAGAAAAGAATCACCGCCCCTTTAAAATAATTACATTTTGTTGCTTTGCAGCCTGAAATGAAGACAGAAGCGGATTTTGTTTTAGCCAGCTGTATTTACTCAGTGCAACTTATAACATCCATGTGAAAGATAAAACACCAACATGTCATAAAAAAATAAAACAAATTCAAAAACAGAATCACTGAGTTGGAAAAAGATTCACCCCCTCCTAAAAATGACATGTAAACTCAATCAGGTGTAGCTAATCACCTTCTCAATGGCACAAAAAGCCATTTGACTTTTAACTGTGATCAGCTGTGGTCATTTTGATTAGCTCAGCATGAAAAGAGCTTTCCTGGACCATTTCAGTCCTTGGTAGTGCAACTGAAGCAAACAATCAACTATGGATGGCAAGGCACTGTCACAAGATCCCCAGGATAAAGTTGTGGACAGGCACAAGTCAGCAGATGGATACAAACAAATTAAAGGACTTTATCAATGCCTAGAAGCACCGTGAAGTCTTTTATTAAGAAGTGGAAGGTATTTGGTACAACACAGACCCTATGGATAGATGAGAATAAAAAAATTCTGCGCTATAGAAGCTGTCTCAAAGTGATAAATATAAATATAAAAGATGAAAAGCTGCTGTGCTAATAATATAAATAGATAGATCAAACAAATGCACTGCACTAATCAATAATCATAATGTGTGAATACTATAGTGCTAAATATCAAATAGATCACATATAACCAATATAATTAATAAATACTTATACATAGTAAACAGTGTTTCTCATTGTAATATCTCCAGTGACTGTGAAACACACCGCACTCACAAGACTTCCATATTCAAAGAGGCATAGCAATCCCGGATCGCAATCACAGTGAACATTTGCTCCTCCACTAGCAATAGGAACGTCCTCCTTCACTCTGTGCTCTTTCACTAGAAAGCTTCCGGTTCAGGTGTGGTCATTTAAAAAACATATCCATTCCCCAGAGAGGATAATAAACACATAGGGGTCTATTCACGAAGCTGCCCAAGGATCTAGCCGTAGCTTCGGCCGATCCTTCGGCTAGCTTCGGTTACGGGAGTCCATCGGTTAATTCGAACCGAGGGCCTGCTGTACGGGCTGTTCACAATAGCCCGTACAGCTTTATGCCAAAAACAGGTTTTTATTTTAACCTTACACTTACAAGATTCCCAGAAACAATCACTTTTTCAAAAAAATATTCCAATCCGTTATGGACAAGCCAGTCAAATAATCACACAATTAAAACCCTTCCAACTTAGCGTGCCCCAACCTTAGTGCGTGTCCACTTCTTTTGACGCGTTTCGTACAAAGACTTTCTCAAGAAAGTGCAGACGTCTGCACTTTCGTACGCGTTTCGTACAAATACTTTTTTAAGAAAAAAAAAAGAATTTGGGGTGCAGGAAATGGTCTCTTGTGGGGTCCTTTCGTATTTGGATGCTTTCTCCAGCAGCAGTAGATAAAGAGGCAGAAAGGTGGAGAACTGAAGCCTTAAACAGAATGGGAAGTACTTTTATGAACTGTCAATAACTAGCCAATTCAAGCAGCTACATCTACCACGAGTCCCCCTCTAGCGCTAAGGCAGTCAACTAGAGAGTATGGCCAGCATACATCTTGAATGATAATTCACAGGCAAGGATTCCCTTGCTGTGGACCTTTCAGTAATCCCCTAATCAGGGCAGATATAAAGGCTATATGTTGGGAGGAATACACAGTATATCTATTCAAGACGAGGTTTGTTACTTGATCTTAACGTCATGATTGACACAACAGTCATTTGACTGGTTAGGCATGAGTACACCTCATACAAGTAAATAAAGTTTATATCTTTTTCTGATGCACTTGTAGGCCAGTAATGGCTCTTACTTGCCAAGGCAATTCATATTTGGCCAAAGAACACAGAAGTAGTCCTTTTGGCTGGCAAAGAGGTTTAAGTGGTACGGTTGTTTCTGAATTAAATGATATCAGCCAGCGACTTTATAGTGAGGCTGCTATGGATACACTATGTTGCTCATCCAGGACTGCAGTTAATTTTAGTTGGTGCAGATCTCACCACACACAACAATATCTAAAGTCACAGGGGATGGACAAATTCACAATCATCCTTTCTTCATTTGAACAAACCAAGATTACTCCTTACCAGGAGAAAAAAAAGTCCCTTTGAGGGTTTCTCTGACCAAACTTGCCCAGTAGGTCTCAGGTTGTGGGAGCTTATGCAATTTGAGCATATCCTGTTCAGGATCCATGAGTCCTGTTTATAGTTCAAGATGGACATTGTCAGGATTTTCTTATCATCTCCCAATCCATTTTATTCCCATCATGGTTCCTTGGTGTAAGCAAAGCTCTAGGTGCTATGTACACAGATCCAATGGTGTCTCGAAATACGTCATGCTTTTTATCCTCTATTTTTTCCTAGTGGGAAAACCAGGAGACTTAAGACTAGTCTTGGTTCGGAACGCTTTAAACAGATGGATCAGGATCCAGCTATTGCATATGGAATCACTCAAGCCATCAACAGGCTATAGGATGTTGTGCCTAGCAGATGTGTATTCACGTTCCTGTGTACCTTTACTGCCTCAAATGTCTGGCTTGCCATTCTAAAGTTCTACTTTCAGTTTGATTATCTGTCCATTGGCCTCGTCAAAGTCCTAGGTCTTTTTCCATATATTACATCCAGTCATTGCCTTCTAGAGTGAACAAGGCTTTTTGAGTATTCCACTATTTGCGTCGACATCCTGCTGATAGTTCAGCAAGCTCATACTCTGGCAGTCCACAGGAACATTTTAGTTTAGGCTCTGATCAAATTTAAAGGGATCACCAATGGAGAAAGCCAAGCCATGCCAACACAATGGATGAAGTTTTCAGAGAAACTCTGCAGAACGTCTAAGTAGGCAGGTCAAGTCTCTTTCCTGCTAATTGGCATCCCATTGTCTCAAGTTGATCAACCTCTTAGTGTAAGGTTAGTGACAGAGTCCATTGGGGGAAGAAATATCCAGTGTCTTGGAGTTCAGAGAGCCTTTCAGATCCAATGAGTTTCAAATGAAGAACAAGATGATGTTTTTTTCATAGATTTAGTGTCATAAGGAAGGAAAGAACTGCTCACTTCTGATGGAGGTACCACCAATCATGAATTCAGCACTTCCCAGAATTTCTTGGCTGGCACTATAAGCCACAAAGCCCTGGACAACAATTAAGGTTTTTCTTATCCAGCAAGTGTTCCTGTGAATCAGCAGCACGTGGGTTTTCCAGATGTCAACCTGATGGTAACTCCTAAGAGTGCGAACACTTCTTGTCAAGAGTAAGCTTTCCAATGGCAGAATTACTGGAAATTTTAATGCTTATGTGTTCCCTTCAGTCCCAATGGTTTCAGGCTCCTAATTAGGGCCCGCGATTATCCAGGTAGGGTGATAGGCCACAGGCAAATGATTGCTATCTGTATAGGGTTCCCTCGCGGTATACTGTGACCCTGGAATCTTCTAGTTATCATAACATTCAGACCTTCAAAAGCAGGCGCTACATCCAAACACATCCAAAAATACCTTAAACTGCTTGGAGGCTGGAAGAGTTTTTGTTGAATGCTAGAGCACCTTCTAAAATGTAACATATTCTACAGTGTGGAATAATAAGTTCATAGACTTTGCACGCTCAAAGGGTTTTGACTCTCTTCACCTTGCCAAGACAGATATATTGGACTTTCTTCAGGCAGGAAAATGTACTTGAGTGTCAGTACCCTCTATCCGCATTCTCTGAGACACAATGGGCAGCTCATTAATTGATAAGCAGATCTTAAGGGCTTGTGCAAGAATTCACTCTTCAGGAAAGTCACATCTTTTCCCTTGGAATTTAAAAATAGTGTTGGATATGTTCTTCCTTCTCGACTCCATCTAGATCACATTTACTCAGTATGGACAGTAACATGTAAAGTAGTATTTTCAACAGCAATCCCCTGAGGGAGGGGGGTCTTGGATAGTCAAGCTTAGGTGGCAAACCTTCCAACGGTTGGAAGATCCTTCCATCTAAATAGGGCATAATTTCTGCCATTATTCCAGAATAAACTTTTGTTTCAGCTCATGCCTTCAATGTGGCTGCTATGCTGAGGAAGTACATTGAGGTTACCTCTTCTGTCAGGTAGATCTGTTCTTCTTTCTGGCCAGACCCTTTCTCACGCAGTTCAACCAGTTGGCAAACTGTCACATACAAGATAAGTGAACTGAGCAGTGTAACGGCTATCATACTGAAGTAAAGTTTTTAGAGCAAGACAAAGCTGTCATTTTGTGCTTTACTGATATTACCTGCAAGATCATATTTTACAAAAATTCTTTGTTGTAACAAACAGTTTTTTTGTGCCTCCTTGTGTTGAGAGGGCACTACTTGAAGATCAACACTGAAAGTGTGCTGTGAATAGTGGGTAAAGTGTTGGAGACCCTGGCAATACAGAACTATAAGGAGGTAGGGTCATGAACTCGTACACTTCCAATAAAAAGTAAGGCTGATTTACTAAAGAAGTTGAGAATCTTCACATAATTGTATGAAATTAATATTTACCTCAATTGCCCAGTCATGTGCAGAATTAAGTAAAAAGGAATTTGCCTTTAACATGATTAGATAATAAAAGTGAATATTTACACAATTCTCAACTCTTTTAGTAAATCAGCCTTGATGTATATCTTGTGGTAGGGTGGTAGGTTGGTGTAGAAGGTTGGGGATTTACAGGAAGCATTAGAGTTGGTTAAAGAAGCAGATGTAAAACAAACAAAATGCAATCAAAATAAAAAGGTAGTGCAATAATAAAGTGCCATCATACCAAGTAAAGATACACAATAGGGAAATATACAGGTCATCAGATCAAATATTGTTAATATTAAGATATTGTTAATACTTGTTAATAGTTACTTGAATGCATTTTTAAGATTTAACTCCTGAGTTTAGTATCACTTTAAGAGTCAATGAATGTACTGCACATTAGTATGGTGAAAATAATATTAAACTATATACTGTATAATTATGTGGTGTTATCAAAGGTACATCATTCTCTAAGTTAAATATAGTTAAACGTAATGTTAAAATAACATGTTGAAAAGCACAGGGAGAACATGCAAACTCCTTTGCAGATAGTGACCTGGCCAGAATTCAAACCAGGGACCCCCAGTGCTGCAAGGCAGAAGCACTAACCAATAAGCCACTTCCCAATTGTGCAAATTCTGATGGGATACACCATTTTAAGCACTCAAATTACCTCTCTCCTTTACTATCCCTGTCTTTGGAAACTTCTCTAAGGTTTCTATGTGTTGTGGGCATACAAGGATATTTAATCTGTATCTGTGGCCAGTGCCCCCTTTAAAGATGTGGGAACTGCAAACCCCAGGTATTATCAAAGGTACACTGTGGCCTGTGCCTGTTCCTGCTCCCCACTGGTGGTGGATAAGACAGAGGATGCATGTGAAAGGCTAAAAGCATGGCAAGGGACTTAAACCCACCCTACAGTAATGGAAGGAAACAGAGGTTCCAGGAGAGAGTCAAGTGAAATGTACATTGTCTGCTCAGAGTTGATAGTGCCCCCCTTGTGAGACCTGCTGCAGGGGAGACTTGGAGAGAGAAAGGCTGCAGGATGAACCTACCAGAGACATTGCAGCCTAACCTTCATCCTCCATCTGGCCTGCATGAGGGGTCATCAGACAAGACAGACAAGGTGGATCATCATCAGACATCAATTGGTGAGCGACCGTTTGGCCACTCTCCTGTATATTGAATGTTTCAGACATTGTGGCATTTTACCCAGTTGATACTGGTTAGTTAGGGATAGTAGGTAGTCCCTAGGTCCCAGTAGTTAGCGTCACCCTTCACTACTACCTTCTACTATACAACTGGGTATTCCTGTGTATTAAAGTGACATTACAATCACAAATATTTTACTCCCCCATGTCGCTTAAAGGACTTACCTCAACCCCTTAGAGACCAGTGACGTCCATAGTACGTCACTGGCACAAACAGACTCTGTTTACAATTGTAAAGCTGAATGTCAGGAGAGCAGTGAACCTCCATTCTCCGATCTCCTCCCCGTACTATGGGACCGGGAACGATGCAGACTACATCACTTCCGGTCCCATAGCTGTCAGTGCTGGGCTCCTGAAGCCCAGTAATAAGCTATTGAAGCACGATCTGCACTTCAATAGCTTATTTCAAGTGTAAAGATAATACTAGGGGTCTTTTTGACCCCCAGCATCACCTTAAAGAGTACCTGTAACCACCAATCTGCTATCACATGGGGGGCTTATGAGCCCCCCTATATGATAGCAATTAAAGTAAAGTTTAAAAAAAAACCAAAAAAAACCCAGTTTTTAAAATTAATGTTAAATGAAATTAATGTAAAAATAATTTAAAACATTTTTAAAGTCCCCCGCCCCTGCAAGCAAGCGCATCTTCACGTAAACACGCATCAGATGCGCCTACGTAACAATGATCCCGCTACATATGTTGGGTAGAGTGAGAGCAATAATTCTAGGGACAATATTTATGTGTATCTCTAAATTGATGACTTGTGGGGTTTTTTAAAGCGTAGCCCATGGACTTTTTGGGGTACTGAACTTTGTCGCAGTTTCATGGATGCACACAATTTTTAACCTGGGCATGTTGGGTATCTATTTACTCGCTGTAACCTCATCTTTTATATTTTCATTTAAAAAATGGGTATTTAATTGTGTTTTGAGAAATTTAAGTGCATTGTTTACAAAATGTTGGGATTTGATAATACGTTGGGCTAATACGTGCAACCTGTGGTAGGTGCAATTGCATGGTACAGTGTGTTAATTGCATGGGACTGTGCCATTAACACACTATTAACACACTAGTACTAGAGTTAGGGCTTTGTTCACACCAAATGCAGACCAGATCTGCATGAGTTTCTGCACACGCAGTGCAGTTGGTTGTGCCGCGTTTTTGCCGCATTTTTGATGCATTCCGGGCCGTTTTTGGTTAAAAAAAAGATTTTTTTAGTTTAAAATGGGCTTTCAGTGCGTTTCAGGGCGTTTGCATGCGTTTTTAATACCTTTGCATGCGTTCCAGAGCATTCCAGAGCAGGTAAAATAGGGCTTGATGCAGTTTTTTTACATGCTCTGGAACTGAACGCTGCTGTGGGAACTAGAGCCCAAAATACCTTTGGAATACATTGGACGCAGTTTTGATCCAGTCTGTAACTGCTCTGCTCTGCTCCTGGAACGTGCTTGGTGTGAACAAGGCCTGAAAGTTGAATGATTTTATTTTTTTTTAAGATCAACCCAGTCTCCCTACCTTTCGAGAACTGGAGTGGATGCTCAGCCTGGGGTCCAGTGTGGGCTGTTGTGCTGTGATGAAGCTCCATCCATATGTGCATTGCTTGTACAGCTCTCTTGCGTGCCCTGTAGAGGCGTCGGGAGCCAGAATGTAAGGTCATTTCACTCTAGGAACCTCTACAGGGCATGAGAGGGAGCTGTAAGCAATGCATGGATGGATAGAGCTCTTTTGCAGCCGTACCCCCAGCCCACCCCACCTCAAGCTGACACTTGGCGCTGGGAAGCATATTTTGAATGGCCGCTCAGCGTGAGTGCTGGGCTAGGGGGAGGCTGAGAAGCCTTTTACCTACAGAGTAGAAGGCATCAGTTTAGAACCATGGTTTTAGATGGTCTGTGAAAACCTTGCAACACTGAATTTCACAGAACCCATATTATGGTTGAACAAACTTTCTGATTTGTGGCACTGCAAAGTGCAAGGGAACAAAACGAAATACTCTCCTGAGAGAAAAACTGAAAATAATGTCTGTTGTAGTTTGAAGACTGATGCTGATCTACACTCATAAATAAACCTCACAAAATGCGTGCATTCTCTTTATGAATGAAAAAAAAAGAATTCAGCGATGCACCACTGTAAAATAACACCTAAAGCTAAAACTCTAAATTGTCTTTTGCGCATAAAATATAGTACATCCCAATGGAAAACTGTATAATTTCTAAGAATAATTATTTATTTTCTTTTTTACTTTAGCATTTTATTATTTCTATATTTGGCACTTTAATGAATAAACAGAAGGGTATTGAATCCAAGTTGAAAGAACATGCCGTACAATCTATTCTATGCGGTGTTTTGTTCCTTCGTTTTCGCATACGAAACATTGTGACCCAGTTCTGTCCCTCTTCAACAGTATCATACATTCCTTCCAGGCTGTATGTATGCACCTTTTTTCTGAAGTGGCATTTATTGTGCTAAGGGTGCTCTTCTGATTTTCAACAGCCAATTGCAAAACATATTATAAAACAATATAAATGTGAATGAGCTGATAAGAGGCAATTGTATATAGCACCCGTATTTAAACTTCTATGCTTTCTGAAAATGAAATCTTTTCTAACTACCTAGCATAAAATACAAACTTTCATCCTAACAATGGTTTCTGGAAAAATAGTTTTAAAAGAAATATAAGTTGAAAAGGTAGTTGTCTGTTTGCATTTTCACTTTGTATTTTTGCTTAAACATGAAGTTAAAATAGATTTAAAGTTTGAAAACCGCTAAAGCAACCATTTTTTTTCTTTTTTTTGCAAAAGAGACATGCAAATTCTCTTTTGTCAAATAAAAATGTTCCCTATGCTCGTAGCAAATCTTTTAAGAATATACATTGCACAGTGCATTCTTGGGATGCTAAGAAAAAAGCCAGGTACCATGGAGGGTGTAACTCCTGCACACATCAGTGACCATGCAGTGGTTGAACAGGCTTCCTTAGGGACTTCTGGAATTTCCTGAAAGATGCCACTGGCATCGAATGGAACGATGATTGTAGCCCTGACCTGTCACCACTAGAGAAAGGCACGTGTGTTATAATGGTTTGCTGTGCATACTTGCAAATTAGGGTAAAGGCTCACCCCCACACAGCAGAATTTATTGTTGCTTTTGTTTTTGCCTTAAAGGATAACTGTGCTATGAGTACACTTATTTTATATAGTTTTACACTCATCTGGCTTGCTTCTGCCATAACTTTCCTGTATGGTCCAAGTGGGAGGTGGTCAGCCACTTCTGCAAAGTCTCCTAGATGGGCAGCTTCCTCTTCCACCATTTGGATGCATAATAGACTTTTTCTTCATAGGAATCAATCAAGAGCTTCCACACATGGAACAAGGAAGAAGCTGTCCAGTCAGGAGACTTTCTAGTGGAGGCCGCACAGCAAATATCTGCCAGTAGCATGGACAGGTGAGTGTAAAACTTTGTTGATGGGTCGGTCAATCAAAGGATAACTGTATTAAAAGTTAGGGATGAGCTTCAAGTTCGGTGCAACCTGAACCCAAGTTGTTTAGAAGAAAATGGGATGTATTATGGATGTTCGAACACATCGTCAACTAATTACCAACATAGCACTTCCTGACTTCTAAATTTTAATCAGGTGGCTTCAAAGGGGCAATCATGGGGGTTTTCTAATGTGCCCCCAGGTTCCCAGAAGCTTGTGTACAATGTGTGTTGGGGGACGCATGGAATAGTTAGGTCACAATCTCCAGGGAAAGTTAGGTTCTAATGCTGGTGCTGATTGCTACAATTTTTTTGCATTGAGTCACAGGCACACTGAGGGGAATTTATTTTTCTTCATTTTCACCTGTTGATCTGGCCAGTATTCTGCTATTTTTCAATTTCCTTTACCGGGCCAAGATGTCCAGCAAAAGTGGCAGAGAGAGGGTTGAGACAAACCATTTAACACTAACAGGTGTGTTTACAATGGTCTGCTTTTATTCATCTATGTAAAACCTTTATCCCAAAGGAAAAAGAAATAATAAATAATACTTGATTTGTAATTCTAAAATTACATTTTTACACAATCATGATATAAAGGATCAGTTTTTAAACTTGTGAACACTAAAATTTAAATAAAATTTACAAAATATAGCTTCTATTTAGAGCTGTGTGCAATTTTAACTATTCACTTATATTATTGCACTGGTGAACACTTGAGGTTTCAAAAAAGAGTTTCAGCATGGCAGGTGATTGTTCACTGATGCAGTGCCATGGGGATACAGGTCCCCACGCTTGCTGTGTCAGACTGAAAACTTAAGGGGCATACTGTATTGTTTTTGGTTTGATTTTCTTTTCTTCTTTCACAATTTGTATTTGGTAAAAAATAAATCTGTATAAATACATGATCAGTACCAAGGAAAACAAATTTCAATAGGCATTGAAGGGATTAATTTATATTGTAAAGACATCCATATTTATAAAGTAAATGCTTTGGGAAAATGGGCTTAAGGGACATTCAGATTTAGGGACATTCAGAAAAAAACATTTTACCAACAGCTGTAAGAATTCCGCCATATAGATGTCAGGATGAAAATCAGCAGCTCAATGGTTTCCTGTGTCAGTTTAAATATAACATGTTTGTATTTGACTCTAGAATACCTTGAAATCCACAGATAAGAGCTTTGTTTGTAAATTCTAAAGGAAAAATACAAAATCCCAAATCCACTTGATGATAAAGTGGCACTTCTCAAAACATAAACACAAATAAATTCTTCACCATCTACTGTTATCAAGTTACATGTCTTTCAGCTAGGTTTTCAACTAGTAATGCAGAATATTTCTAGGTCAAGGAGGATTACAGTAAACACAAAATGAAAAGCCATTACTTATCATTGTAACTTGAATGGTGAATATAATATTATTAAAAAACATTCATTCAAATGATATTAACAAAGAGATATTAAGCGGAAATAACTGTGTCACAGGTTTTGCCCCATGTCCAAGGTGCTCGGCTTCAAGCCAAGCTGCTCTCAACCTCTGTGTTAAAATGTGCTAGTGCGCCTGTTGCTCAGTGTTCAAGCAATTTGTCAACACACTAGATGCCAGACCCCTGGTGTCTCTTGATGCTTGATTCCTGTTCCCTGTGTATTAATGAGAACTGCTACTGCAGCTGTGTTGCTAATTCATATGTCTCCTTTGGACTTCCTTTGCTCCTACCGAGACCTGCCTCTTCTGCAAAAGAACTGTTACCACTTTCTTCAGTGAGCTGGTCTGTGCTGCCTGCACCATTGCACCTGTGCATTGCCTGTGAGTTTCCACCATACAGCTGTGCGGTTGCATTTCTCTATTAGCCAGCTTGCTGTGTGTATCCTGATCAATCGTACTGTTATAGACTCTCTGCTGTGTACCTACAAACCTCATCACCCTGATGCATGGACTCCCTACTCTGAGAACCTTTGCACCCTGAACTCCGATGAGCTGTATTCAAACTGACGTTTACCCTGTCTGCCTTTGAATTCTGAATCTCAGTACTGCAACTGTCTCACTTGTTCCACTGCAGTATCCCAACGGCTGTGCCTGCATGGGTGTGTTAGAGGTTTGCAACCTGGGAGCTGTCCTCCATCATCAGGAGCTCTGGGGAATACCTGGTGCTCCTTAGACTCTGTGCCTCTAACACACCCACACTAAACATGCAGACACCCTACCATTTCTTTACCTGTGTCCTGAAACCCTGGTGTTTCTCCATCTTCCACCTCTGCCTGGCTGTTCCATAAACCCTGGAGACCTGCAACCCCAGTAAACACTGTCCAGTACAGATGGGCTTCTTTTAGTACTTAGTTCAACATTAATGACTCCTTCATATATATTGTTTATAATTATTTCTTTCACTTCTTCACTCACTCATGCTGGCTACTTCCTCAAATCATCCTGACTATTCTAAGTATGCTTTATGGTAAGAGCAAGGTAATTTTAATGACTGACATGTTGTGTGAGCAGCAATCTGCAAAAGAATCCTCCACATCTAAAACCAGTTGCTGTTTCCCACAATTCTGCTTGCATTTTTTTACATTGTGAAGTTCAAAATTGGCAACTGAGCTAGGTTTATTTACCGAGACAGATCTCTCTCTGTGCATCAAAATGCCACAGGACAAAAAATCCACTAAGCCAGCTAATGCAAGAAAAAGATGAATTGGAACATCTGAGTTATCTCAGATATAGGATTTGACATGCAGCATATGAATGCCCAGAATGATGATAACTCATTGTTTTTCTTGCAAAACACATTGTCTTCATAAGCATTATGATTATTACAATCTTATTTTACATTTTCATAAGCAGATAAATTGACATATAAAGTCTATGCTTTTTGAGAATGTTATGTAAGTCTGCAGTGACTGTAAGGCAATGTTAGCTGGATTTCAAAAATACCAATTTATTCTATTTTAGTTTTATGTTGTATAAAGAAAGCAGACAAATACTTTAGAAATTCTTTTGACTTTAGCTAAGCATGAGGTTTTCAGAAAAAAAAAACCCATTAGGATTTGGGAGTGAGGCTTACTTCATGAATTCCATTCCTCTGTAGAAATTTCTGAGTTTCAGTTCTCTGTACCAGCTTTCTGACTTATGATGACATTTTAGATTTATTTTTGCCCTCAACTCATTTAGGTCATTTTTTAAATATAGATTCATTCTGACCACACTCCAGAAGGTTTAACCTGCACAGTAATCAACCTTAGAGTGGCCTCTGTATTTTCACAGGAAAGCAAATCTATTGTGATGTACTAAAAAGTCAAGTCTTAGGACACAACCTAAACTTAAATTTTTAAATTAGAGCTGTGCTGTGTTGTAGCTCTCCCATAGGAATTCCCATAAATTGGACTTCAATCTGAGGTGGATTCAAACCACCTCTCTCAGATTCTCACTATGTATGCAACCTGATATCTGTCCATGCACTGACCCGCCAGCACTGAATGACTTTTTACTATTGTAAGTGTGGGGGAACGTTTACTACCAGTAAAGGCTCAGTCAGTGCTGTGAGGGCTCTGTAATTTAGTTGCTGGCTAAAAATTAAACATTGCCCAACATTAACCACTGACAGACAATCTATGAAGGCCATGAAGGGGACCCAGGCCATGAAGGGGAATAAGGACCAATATGACAGTGGACTAACAGGTGAGACCTGAAGGAGGACATTTTTATCAGATCCCAAAGGTATATACAAACATTAGTTCTCATTCTTCTGTTATGGCAGATCAAGAGGCCATTCAGTATCTATGGAAAAGCAAACTGTAAGTTTTCTTGGGGAACTGGGAGATCAAACAGGTTACAAAAACCTTGCTGGATGCAGCTCCCCCTCCCTTATCCAATGCGCTAAACAGGGGCACCTGTGCAATTTGTTTGTTCCTTTTGAGGTGACAAACTGGTCCAGGAAACAGTGTGCACTGGCAAGGCTGTGTGATATATCTGCAATCTGCTGTTAAACATACACTGTGCTGACATATAGATCAAATAGCCCTACAGTACTGACTGATCATTTACTATTTTAAATGCATAGTCGGCATTGTGGGGCTGTGAAATCTATCTGACAGTGCAGTGTATGTATGCTAGCACCTAGCAAACCTATGACACAGCCCCTCTATAGTAAATGGTCGCTCAGCACTGCAGTGCTATGTGATCTACCTGTGGGTTGCAAGTAAACATCCACTGTACCAGCAGATAGATCACACAGCCCCAAAGTGCTGACAGACGTTCCACTTGTGACTTTTGTTGTGACTGGAGCTAATCCCTCCTTCTGCTAAGATGAATGACAGCCAGTGTGCGTCTTCTGCCAATCACTAAGTATTCATCTTCTTGCTCAGCCACCACAGGATGTATCAGAACAGGACCAAATCCTGTGTGCACTTGGTCCCCTAAGGGATTTGATAAATATTTTAGAGATGTGGTGATACTTCTTCTTTAAGTCAATTCTTTAAATCTAATTAAAAAATCCCACATACAACCCAAAAAACATTAAACAATGTACACCTAGTATCTGTGGGTGCTTTAAAGCAGCGGTCGCCAACCTTTCGGACCTCATGGACCACTAAATTCATAATTTTAAATCCCGCGGACCACTAATATGAATTGGAGGGAGGGAGCAGTGTTGCCCGCCCCGGACCAGTAATAATATTAATTGTTTCCCCCCCCTATCGAATCTGCCACTGGCCCTGCCGGCTTCGCCCAGGGGACATGCCCCCCTAGCTTCAGCACTGCCCCAACCATCCTCTTTCCCCACATTGAGCCACTATTACATGGCTTCTCTCCACTTTTTCTATGTCCCACAGCCTGCTCAGTCGGGTACTGATGAGATGCCCCACCTCCTGCAGAGCCTGTACTGTACTGAGAGCCGTGCATTCCTTGTGAAAGCCACTGCTTGAGTCAGTGAGAGGCAGCCCTGGAGCCTCCATGCCGCTTCAATGAACTTCTTGTCTGTAAATAATTTTCTACCGTGTTTCCCCCGAAAATAAGACCTACCCCGAAAGTAAGACCTAGCGCTATCTTCAGAAATTTCTCGTGGGCCACTGCCTTAAAGTGTATGTCTGGGCAAAGTAAAAAAAAAATGTCTTCATATCTCTGACCTTCTGCCAATAAGGCAGCTATATCAGGAAGGGTGGGATGCTGCTGCTTTTGCATTAAAATATGCCCTTATTTGAAACTTTGACACCCAAAGTAAGTGAATTTATGCCATATTTTATTTTTTTCACATTTTCTAAGGGCCTGACCCTTTATGATCCTATGTCAGCTTTTAACATGTAGCCTTGACAAATTCTGGGTATTGCATTATATTATGCACTGAAATCAAATGCATCTTTCCTCTCATATGGTAGTTGTTGTGGTGGTTGAATATTATCAGGTAACTGACTGGAGACTCAGCTAAGAAGGGGGCTGCTCTGCTCGTGCACCTCTCGTCCAACACCTCTGGAAGTGGTGACAGGGGATGTAAGGACAAAGTGGGGCACAGGTGCCGGTATTGGTGGCTGGCTGGTTCTCAAGGAGACACTTGAGTCCATTGGACTAACTGGTGAATTGGTAGGACCGGGATTACAGCGGGACCCCTTGAAACCAGAGTAGGCAACAGTTGTGAGGCCAACGGAGTGCTGGTTAGATGTAGTTGCTTAGGGTACTGATGGAGCGATCCACCAAGTGGCAGACCAGGAGGGAAGTCAGGTTCGTGCCGAGGTCATACAGGAAGTGCTGAATACAAGATCAGGAGCAGGGTCAGGAAATGTAAGCCAGGGTCATACACAGGAGATCAGAGAGCAGGGTACCAAATCAGAAGGATGAATCTGAGTCAAATGGTCACAAACTGGGTTCATGCACAGGAAATCAGGATACTGGAACAGAGTACAGGGCACACAGGGACTAGCTGAAGACCAGTCAGCAACTTGGTCATGGTTTCTTGTCAATTTATATAGGATAGTGTGCACGCTAAAGAGCAGCAGATTGCATGCTTGTGTGCATTCACGTTTTTGGGCAGGAGTCAATCTGCAGGTAAGTCTCTTAAAAATATTCAAATGACCCAACATATAATGTTATTATATCTTGTATATATATTATTACTTAAATATCTGCAAATTCCCATTTTGTTTGGTATACGGTCTCTATGATCTTGTGATTACATAGAGCCTGGAAGTTTATTCATAAAAAATTATCCTTCTGCCTGTGGATGCTATTGCAGCATGAATTAGCAGTGTGTTTCTGTTTAACACAGTTGTTGTAAGATACAACCACAGTATGTTACTTTATTAATACCGTGTTTCCCAGAAAATAAGACACAGTCTTATATTTTGTTTCCCCCCAAAAAAACACACTAGGTCTTATTTTCGGGGGATGTCTTATTTCCCCCCCCCCCCCCATTGAGCATCCCCTCCACATACTTTTTACTTACCATAATTTAAATAATAGAGATACAATATGCTGTGGAGGCTGAGGCACACAGGTGTCACACAGAGCAGAGATATGGAAAGTACTGTATCATACAGTACAGAAGAAGATGGTGAAGGGGAGTGAAAAAATACTGTCACACAGTGTCACAGTACCTGAAGGCTGCAGCTGTCCTGGAGCTCTCCTCTCTGATGCCGTCCAAAGTGCCACCTTGTTGGATGGGCCAGCCAGAAGTTCCCTCACCTCCCCTAACCTCACTTCGACCCCACTGGCCATGCCGCTGCCTGCTGGTAAATGTAGTTTTCAGAGGCAGCTTTTTATGTACCGTAAAAGCCGAGGCAAAAGCTGAACTAGGTCTTATTTTCGGGGCAGGTCTTATATTACAGAAATTTCTGAAGATAGCGCTAGGTCTTACTTTCGGGGTAGGTCTTATTTTCGGGGAAACACGGTAGAAAATTATTTACAGATAAGTTATTAAACAGTGTACCAAATAAAACCCTTATATCCTTAAAATTAATTGGACTGAACAACTAGACTTCAGTAGAAGATAAATATTCTTCCACACAGAACATACTATGGTATGATAGCCAGTCATTCCTAATTTTGGGCTAACACTGTAAAGCAGGGCCTGTATAGATATACTGTATAAGCTTAATTTTTCCTGCTCAAATAATAGTTCATGTTTTTCAGAAATGTAATTATTTCGCCTCATTATCTGTCAGAATTCCACCATCCAATATAAAAGTCTATTGATTCTAAGAAAATGCCTTTTTACAGGATGTCATCTGTTTCAGGTCTTGCACAGATTTTTCAGGGTGCTGGTACTTTGTGGAAGAAAACTTATTCTGAAAAATGCGGCAAGAAGAACAATGACATGTGCTCTCAATGCAACCAATATAAAAGTATACCATGCTGGTAATCTTTGACATACTTACTGTTGATAACCCGAAAATCCTATAGAAGCACTGCTGCTGCTTTAAATTCTCATTTGTACAGAAATTTTAGACATGGGCAACACAGCATTATTCATATCATAGTCAGTATATTATATTATATTGTATTGTATTGCTAACAGTGCCTTTTCAATTTTTTCTTAACTTCAAAAATTGTAGAAAACCATTTCCCAGTGTAAGAACAGATCTCCGCACTATTTATGAGAACAGAAGGTACTGAATCATTTTAAACAAAGTCGAGCTCAGTCCTATTGCAAAAAATTTTATCATTGAAAATACATATACTATGTTGAGCTGTAGTTTATAATACAGGTGTTACTTTCATTAATTACTGCTCACCATAAAACAAGAAAAAATGTACACTTTTGTTGAACTGAAAGGAATTGCAAAGGGAGACATAATATAAAACGCACAGCAGGGTAACTTTATGCTTTCTGTGAAAGATTTTCAGTCCTGCTCATGTTTAGGGCCATGTCACATGAGTGATTCTACCACTGGCAATAACTCACCAACCACAGGATAGCTAACAAACCACTTTTACCTGTTTTACTGGAGCCTGACAAGCAAGATGTTGCCCCCACTAGAGAGGGAGATTCAGCACCAGTGGTAATGTATCACCAGCAGCAGACTCATCTATGTGACATCAGCCTTAAAGCAGAGCTAAACCCACCAGTTTAACTGTTTCCCCCAAAAGCTCAGGACAGGAATGTTCAATAAATGGTATTGTATTCTTAATGAAAAAAAAACGTTTGATTTCTGCAGTGTTTTTATTTACATTCTGCCTACTACCACATGCACAGTGTATGCTAAATTCAAGGCATGCTTTTGTTGATAACTGTCACAGTCATCAGTGTGCTTAAGTCAGGTCTCATCCTTATGCAATTACCTACATTCTTTTTGGGTCAGGAGTTATTAAATCAGTTGTGACATACTTGTTAAAAGTCAAGTGATTTTAGAAAATATTGAGACAGTCAGCCAAATAGCATTTTAATAAGGAGGACAACAATAGCAGCCCTTCAATACTTTGCATCTCTAAACTGTTACATGAATACTGACTTTTCTCTATCAATTACTGTGACTTAAAATCTGTTTGACTTGATGAGTTAAAACTGAACTCCAGGTATAACGTATCATGCATACTTACATTAGTCCAGCTTGGCCCAATGTAAGGATGCACATGGTAAACCCAGGTTAACCCACAGGTATCATGTAAAGCACTGTAGTAGCTGGAGTTACTAAAGTGCTTTACAGTAATCCTCCGGGTCCAGGTGCTGTGCTGAGCAGCTTCCCCTCTGCTTTGAAAATACAGGGGGTTGCCCCTTGTCCAATGAGAGAACGCCTAGTATTTAGGGATGCACAGATACTTTTCGAGTACCAGTGCAGATACTTGGCATTTTCATGAGAACTACCAGGGTTGCAGCGGTTGCAGCTGGGACCTGGCTCTGGCACTCCACCACTGTCCTGAAATCATTAGTCTGTATTGTTTTAGAAAAACTGTCACATGACAATAAACAAAAATATATCAGTACTCGTACTTGTAAGTACTCGGCAAGTACCAGTACTCGTACTCGCAAAACTGGTATCTGTGCATTCCTTTATTTATATTTATAAAAACAAAATCGTACATTAAAACAGAGATGTACAAATCCCAGGAGCTCCGTGTGCTCCTTACAAATGACAGCTGCCTCCTAACTTTTGAATTTTTCTCTAGTCTGGTCTTGGAGCTCAAAAGTATCGGTACATGTATTCGTACTTGTACCGAGTACTGTACTTGGTATCTGTGCAACCCTACTAGTATTCATTGATAAAATTACTAGGCATTCTCTGAACGGATGTTTTACTGAGTGAATGACCTTCTGTGTTTTCAGAGCAGAGGGGAAAGCTGCTCAGCATAGGGCCATACAAGATCTGGAAAATTGCTGTAATGTAGTAGCTCAGGCTACAGTGCTTGAGAGGATCCCCAATGGGCCAGCCAGGTAATTCATATGCATACTTACATTGGGCCAAGCTGGACAAAAGTAATTATACATAATATTTTCAGTTCAGCAGTACAGTATGTATCATTTTCTACCAAATCCCCCTGCCCAACTCTGTATGCTAAAAAAGTGCCACCCTCACAGCCTCACAGCCAATGTGCCCTTACGTATTGCATAAAAATATGAAAACTCTAATTTTTTTACTATAAACTTTCTTACTGCAAGTTTTGTATTTATCTTCAGATGGTTTCGTTCTAGATTATAAAGCAATATTGACTAAAAATATAAATTATCAATAGTAGAAACTTTCCCAGTTCATGTTCATTGTGTGTAAAATAAGAGATTGAATTAGTCATTACAGTTGAACTTTTACATATAGCTTTTGAGAGTGAATTACTATGTACACCACAGAGCTTAACTACCTCATATCAATATTGTTGAGTGCATCATTTTTTTGCAATGCAATGAAAAAATCACTTCACATTCTGAAAGGTTTTTCTATTGGCTTCCTGTAACAGTTTAAATTATATTGGTACTGAGAGTGACCCCTGAAAAAATCAATATTTACCTCGTTGTCTTCGACATGGATGATTTTCAAATAAATGCAGTTCCAGAAAAATAGACTGATCGTCACACTTCAAATATTAGCATTTGTGCCTATACTTGAAATTGATCATTTTTAAATGATGGAACACAATATTTGCTTCTAATGTAAGAAATGGTCTTTGTCCAAGTTTTGCTAATGTTTTCATACGATTCACCCTGTGTCATTTACTGCTTCAGCTGTTAATTTATTGTTTGTGTGGTCTGTATACAGTACTGTATGTACAAATATTTCTCAGCTTATGTATTTACAGCATTTAAGGACAAAATAAAATAAGGCAAATTCATTAAAGCATAACACATACAGTATTTTAGTTATCACACATTATTTTATGTTTTTTGCAATTTAAAATTATGCTCTTAATTCATTAAATGTTTTATTGCACTGATCAAATGAATGAACCATATGTTCAATATATTACTGGTTTGTGTAGTATTTTATTTATCAAATTAAATTTTATGCTGATGGATAGTGTATATATTTTGATAAAGTATTGCTAAAAAAATCTGTTGTTTATGGATCTCAATAGCTAAAGCTCAGATTACCCATACAGTTTGAGGAGTGATTAATTCTCCCACTTTTGCTTTCCCTGCTCTGTGCAGCTCCATGCTGAGATTCAATTAGAGAGAGACATTTTAAAAGAAACTGCATTCTAAGTCAATCATGGCTCTATTGTTTTGTACAGAGCTGCCACTGTCCCTTACTGTCACTCTTCCTTACTGAATATTTTACCTAGCTAGTACAGTTCACACATATATATGTTTTAGATTTAAATTTAGCTGTTTGCCTGGAGCATGGCTACATTTAAGTGAAAAAAGTAGTACTCTTGCCTCATGCTGACAGTCAAATGTTTGCTTGTACTGTAAGAATTCAACAAGAAACATGGCAAATTAGTTTTGTTTAGCTGTACCTTGCAGCATCTTAATGTTCAGTTTAACCATTTTTTTCTTTAACAAATATTTTATAAGAAAATGTATTGTGACTTAAAGTCTAACTAGGCAGTGTGTAGGAAAGGCTAGTTTTATTCTTTTCTAACATACGCACAAATATAAACATTTTATCTTTATTGTATGAATATTGCCCACAATAGCATTGCTAGAACAAAAATTTGCAAAGTAGGGATGCTCAGGAATAACTTCTTATTGTGTATTATTAGTATTGTAATTGGTGTTTCCGTTATCATTTGTATCATTGTTACCAGTACAGCTAATAATAATAACAATGATTTGAAACAAAATAATAAATAGTTCAATAATATTCTGATACAATATAATAATATATTGAGCTTACTGTGTTAAACCAAATCTGTGACTTGTGGTCAAGGTATGGACATTTAAGTATTTAAAACAGTAGATACGCCTTTACTGCTAGTTAAAGTGTATGGTAAGTAGTGTATGTATAAAGGCAGCACTCTACCTTGTCATTGCTGGGTAGGTCTGTGGTGGCATGACTGGTGGAGGGTCTTTAGAGTGGGTCCCTTTAAGTAGGTGAAGATTGTGGAAGTAAGTGTGGAGTGCTGTGCGTGAATAGAAAGTATTGGAAACTCCAGCCAGTTGAGGAACAGAAATCACTTAATTAGTGTATAACATATAGCATAGCCTAAGCATTTCAGGGGATAGGTGCTCCCCCTTACTTGGGGCTTCTTCATCTTTGCGGAAGGAACAGATTAAAAACATATGTAAGTGCATACATATTCAATGAAGGTACAATTGAACAGAATGTTATATTAAAAATCCACTGACCTTTGAAGCTGATTGGTTTAGTGGTAACACTAATTCAGTACAAGTATATGTGTATATTTGGTTTAAAATTAGTAAAATTATGTCCTACAACAGCAGTATTGTCTTCAGTCGTCTGGGTTGAGTGACACTAGGTAGCATGTAACTTTCACTTTCATTATTTCGAAACCCCAAGCACTCTCACAATGGTATTACTAATTTAAGACATTTTAAACGGTGATCAACAAAGCATAAAGCAATGCTCCAAGGACTCTAATTCTTGTAACATTGCCAATGTGCCAGTTACTGCTTTATCCACTCAGCTAGCATTTATTTTCAGAGAGAGTGGTCAGCAATGGTAGCCTCCAAGTTTCTGCAAAAGGTGTCCTTTATCATATGCTGTCCAATTGATAATATCTAAAGAATAACCTGCTTTTGTGCTTTTTTGGGATTGAAAGCAATGCCTTATTTAATTATAACTTCTTCATACATGGCCCGACTGTAGCGACCTTGCCATTTACAGTAGTGTCACTATTAAATTAAGTGTGTTTATTGCTGGACTGTAGTCAGTCTAGGCATCATTTTTCTGCAGGTTTTTCCCTAAGCCCGGTAGATTGGTTAATTCCCCCTGTTGCTGGGATGGGACCACAAGCATACAGTGTAGGAGTGTTAACTACAAGGTTATGCATATGCATCTGACTTTGACCAATCCCTGGGCAGGCTGACTCAGAGATATCTCTGGGGGAGATGATACATTTTGGGGAGCACCTTTCCAGAACGTTTTCTCCCCTGAGGCTTCTCACTGGGAGGAGATCTGTGTAACTGTGTGATAACAAGGTTCAGGCCTCAGCATATGCCATGCTCAGGGGGCTCTGAGGCCTAATTTATGGCTGGAGCTCATAATTTATTGAGGCTGAGCTGGAGAAGGATCTTCTTGTTGGCAAGTGTCCCAGAGGAGCTGCCGTCTAGATATTGCAAGAAGTAGGGATGCGCCATTACCCGCCGCTTGGCTTCTTAATTGCCCTGGAAGCCGGCTCCATGCTGTTTGACCGACTCGATGCTGATTGACCGGGAAGCCGGCTTCCCAGCCAATCAGCATTGAGCTGGCCAAACAGCATGGAGCTGGCATCCCGGCCAATCAGGAAGTCTGCATGTAACCGTATGTAATACAATGACATGCAGTTAGGAATAAATCATTATCCCTGGACATATCGATTATGTATCTAGGTATAGTGTTTGATTCCTAACTGCATGTAGTCTTATCATATTAGATTACATGCGGTGTGCCAGCATTCTGCAGCTTTCAAATGTAGCTGCTGTCACCCGAGCATTAACTTGAACGGGTGACAGCTGCCTTATGTAAACAGCGGATTTGGGATTCCGGCTGCAAGAAATCACAAGTTCCTGACACAGGGATCCCTGAACGCACCTAAACTATGTGTTTCATACCTGAGTGGCATGTAGCCTAAGAGTGGCATAAGACCAGAGAACTAAAGTGCAAGAAAGGACCATTATGACTGTACAGGATATCATTTGTGGATCTCTTGTTTCTGAGACTCTCTCAGCTGGAATGTTTTCCATAACCAGAATATGTTACATTCTGAGCACATTGTATCGATAGAGTAATCCCCTGAGAAAAAAATTGGTTGAAATAGTGTCCAAATATATAAATTATGTGTTGACACATTACCAGATGTGCAACACACTTCACTTACTTTCACGCAGAGTGAGCACGTCATTTATTATTTATTTATTACAGGTATTTATAGAGCGCCGACAATTTACACAGCACTCAGTCCCTACCATCAAGGAGCTTACATTCTAAGGTCCCTATCTCACAGGCATACAAAGAGGGCCCATGTCATTTGTTGATGCTTTTTTTTTTGAAAATTGTACATTCAACAATAAGAAATGACATTTATGAATATATCTGCAAACACAATGTTTACAACTTTTATTGTGTTGATACATTTTTGACTTGATTCCAAATGTAGGAAGTAAAATGCATCAGCGTCAAATGTCGATGGACAGTGATGTATAAATCAGTTTAATATTAATTAGTAAAGACATCCATTATCATAAATTGTATTTTTATTCATTTTTATATGGATTGAATTTATAGCTAGTTGTCTTGCCAAATGCAATCATTTTATACTGTGTAAAAATGGATTTCTGCCCAAGCCTTAACTAGAAAACAAAATTAGATGGTTTAGCCATGTTTAAATTTTATCATCATTTAATATGTGACAATATTTCCGAAATCCCAATAGGGAAAATAGCTTAAATCATAATGCTACCTAACATTGACAAATGGATAGGGGAAGATGGGGAAATCAGTTTAGTATAAAAAGTACATATGTAAAATATAAATGTGGTCAGGTTGGATTACAATGACTTGGAATCCACAATCAGACATTCTACCACAAAGCATGTACTATGGCTTCTTTTTTTCAGTGTTTTTTTAAGTTAGCTTTAGTGATATCTGGCCACACCCAACAGCTACGATCTGCCTGCATTGCAATGAGAAGAACAGAGACCTAGTGATATCAATGGGTTTAAAATACGGCATGAGGGGGGGGCGTGTCCGGATCGTAATGGCAGACTGGCGCGGCTAGCGCTGACGGGAGCAGCACACATCCTGCCCGCACACAGAGCGCTCCGACTACCAGACCCCACAGACATTAGAGGACGATGAATCGAAGGAAGACTGGGAAGCAGGGGGCACCGAAAGTGCCGGTGGTAAGCCCGATGCAGCGGTACCTTACCTCGGGAAACACCTCAATTGCGGGGCAATCCAACCCACTCGAGTCTCTCACCTAGGCTGTCACTAGAGGGGAGGAACACGGATAACTCGGTACTCGGCATGGGGACAGGAGATGAGGTGGAACCGCTGACGTCATCATCCATGGACGAGCTGATGAAAACTCTACCGACGAGAGTGGAGCTTGTGGAGATGTTCTCAAGGCTTGAACAATCCTTAAAGACTGACATCCTAGCAGTCAAAGGGCAAATGACAGCCCTGTTACAGAGGGTGGAAGATGGAGAGGCTCGGCTGGATTCCCACGCGGAGGCAATTAAGACCCTGCAAACTCAGGTATGTGCGATGAGGCATACAAAGCGTTACACCTCATACCGGGTGGAAGACCAGGAGAATAGGGACCGTAGAAACAACTTACGGATAAGAGGCCTACCTGAGACTATAACTGACTTGGAATTAACTGAGACAGTAAGGGGGATCTTTAATACTATACTGGACCAATCACCCGACACTAACCTGATACTTGATCGTGTCCATCGCACCACCCGCCCACGCGGCAGGGCATTAGAAACACCACGGGACATCATAAGCCGCCTGCATTATTATGGGGATAAGGAAAACATTCTACGGAAGCTACGGGAAAAACCCCTAATAGAATACCATGGGATGCCCCTTGTTGTGATTGAGTGGTATCAAATCTTGGTGAAATATTAATAATAGGGTGGTGTCTGAATTATACTTAGATTTAATAGACAGTGCCTCCAGCCGATTACGGCAAATAATAAATAACTTAACAACCAGTATGAATTCAGTTCAGACACTTGATAACACACCCCAAACCACTTCCCTGAGTTCTTTGAGCTTATGGTGATTTCTTACCACAATATATAAATATCTCCCAATTACACTAATAAATCAAAATAATTTATTAATATACGAGTATAATCATATATTTCTGTACAAAACATAAATTACTGGTGATTACAGGTCAAACACACAATCAATAAAATAAATGTAAATAAATTATCAGGAAAAATAAAAATAACTAGGCACCTTTAAGATTGTTTCTGACTCTCCGTGGCCATAGGAAAGACAGAAACGTCTCTCAAAAGTAAATATTCCCTTATGATCCTAACGATTTATGAAGATGACAGGTTTACTAGTATAATAGGGACGGCAAGCAAATCAGGCTAGCATACCTACAATGGCAACGAGTTACATACAAATCTGTACCCAATTTAACCATACACCATACAATCTCAGGAATAAAATAGAGAAAGATATTAAAAATTATCACAAGAATTCACCCTGCACACGGTTAATTAGAATTGTAAAACAAACTAATAATGAAATGTAATCGCTATAATTTTGGAATAAAGAAAGTTAATTCTTCATATATGATCAATATCTCACCAATCCTTCAAAAGAAAATGTTCAGAGTCTTATTGGATGAGATGATGGCTTGTTTTAGGCAGCAAGGGTTAATGAGTGACAGTCCTTATGTTACATCCAGGAAGTTTTCTTCAGACTCTTCCTTCTCTCTCCGTCCTCCCCCCTTTTGCAAGTCTCTCATGGTATTTGATATGGTTGGGAAGCATTGTTCGTATTGACGACTCCCCAGCCACTATTTGCTTTCTTCCTATTGATCGGTTCAGAAATGGTAGTTGATTGGTATGATTTACTCATATCGTTTGCGTTCAGTTGAGTAAACCTTGGATGTGTTTGATAACTTACTCAACCTCAGACAATAATCATAGGTGATATCAATCTTTAAACAATCGGGCGAATTAGCTGTCTTGGAGTTTTTATGTTTCTTGGTTAATTTTTCATATGGGGCAAAGATATCCTTAATCCGGGTCTTTCTTGTTTAATTTCTTTTATTTACTGACCTTGAAGTCTTAAAGGTCTTTCAGCATTGTCAATTGTGATTCCATGGTTACTCAAATCTTAGACTTCATTTGCAATGTTTATCTCTTTGAATTTAGTTGGTTAGTACAATAGCTGGTTCCTCAAGGGAATTGTTTGTGTCTTGCTTAATTTGTACACAATAGGCTATTTTGGTTGATTAACTTATCTGTCCAGCACAGACTTCTGGACCCTTGCACAGAAAAGTTTGATTTAGTTTCTGTACAAGTCATAGTTCATCAGTTTTTGTAATTTTATATAGAAATACCCTGACACCCTACAGATATACCCAGACCTAGCTTGCGAAACCCTTGTAAGACGCAGGGCCCTACGCCCACTCCTAGATACTCTTAAACAAGCGGGTATCAACTATAGGTGAGGCTTCCCGCCTTGCCTGATAGTCCGTAAAGAGGGAAAAACGGCAATTCTTCGATTCCCAGAAGATCTACATCAGTTCTGTGAAACCATAGCAATCGAACCACCCCAACTGCCGGGACGGCAGGAGGTAATATTGACAAATGACCCTCTTCCGAACTCTACATGGACACCTATAAACCGCCCTATACAGCGGTCCAATTAGGTCTACAAAAAAGAAGTACCACGTCGGACGATCCGGGATAACCAGGTTAATACCTGAATAAAGAAAGTAGACAGGGTAGGCACAGCCTGGTTTAGGTAGTTAGTATGTGATGGTATTACTTACGGGTTAAACGGGACGGGGATGGTAGGAGGGATGCTAAGATTATATAAATACTTAAGCGAGGGCCCCACGTGCCCGGGCACATCGGGGAGTGCGGGGACACCTGGTGGCCATGTATGGTGTGTGGGGGATGCTAGTGGCTGCTCATGGCAGCGATTCTTTCTCCCGTGTAACTTTACATGGGAGTTGGGGCCAGACAGGGGCCAGGGGGTATAGACACCCCCCCCCACAACCATAATGTGCGATGATAGCTCAGAGGAGCTCGCACCAGCCCAATATGTGGGCTTAGGGAATAGACATGTTGGTCGTAATCCTAATCAGATACGACCTCCCTTTTTATTATGTCTTATAGGTATGTTTATGTTTTTTCTTTCTATAGTGCTTTCTTTTCTTACCTGCTTTCTCCGACCCTTCTATTTTCCCCCCTCGGGGGAGGACCGGTCTTGACTATTAGGTTAAAAAACTGCCTTTCTCTGGAGTGTCGATGGCCAATTATAACATACTAACTCACAATATCAGGGGTCTTAATACCCCCAGTAAAAGACCTCAACTGGTACACAAACTGCAGCGATTAGGCTCCGTTTTCGTGCAGTAAACACATCTTTCGCACCATACTCATGTGCGTTTATCCTCGTTATATTATCCGACATGGTTTTATAGTACCTCGGACTCGAACAGCTCTAGAGGGGTGGTGATCGGCATCCAAAGGAATGTTCAGTTTAAACTCGTGTCCACAAAAGTAGATCCTGATGGGAGATACCTCTTTGTTAAGGGAACGATTGACAACCACTTATTCACTTTAGCTTCAGTTTATGCGTCCAATAAAGCTCCGACTATTTTCCTTTGTAAGACACTACGTCTCTTACGGGACTACCAGGAGGGCATGGTAATTTACGCAGGAGACTTTAATATTCATATGGATCCTTCCTTAGATTCGTCTACAGGACGCTCCCATATACAGGTGAAACTCGAATAATTAGAATATCGTGCAAAAGTAATTGCAGTAAGTGCTGCAAAAGGGGCCCAAACCAAGTACTGAGTACATATGCATGCTTGTACTTTTCAGCGGTCCGATATTGTTCTATGTACAATCCTTGTTTTATTGATTGCATGTAATAATCTACTTTTTTGAGGTTGTGGATTTGGGGTTCTTGGGGTTTTTATGAGCTGTAAGCCATAATCATCACAATTATGACAAATCACGGCTTGAATTATCTTGCTTTGCATGTATTGAGTCTATCTCATATATTAGTTTCACCTTTTAAGTTGCATTAGTAAAATAAATGAACTTTGCAAGATATTCTAATTATTCGAGTTTCACCTGTAGCCTTTAAACGACTTAAATCTCTGAAAGCTATATTACACTCAATGCAATGAGGACGTAAACATCTTAACTGTTACCATATCTGACCATGCTCCAGTGATGGCATCCTTGAGGCTTCCAGGGGACAAACATACACCATTCACATGGAGATTAAACGAATCTCTCTTGCGGGACGATACAATACTGACGGCCCTTAAGAAAGATTTGTTTTATTATTTCTCAGAAAATGCAGAGGGAGAGGAGTCGCCGGGTATTATATGGTAGGCTCACAAAGCCACAATTAGAGGGTCCATTATTTCCCAGGGTGCTTACAAAAAGAAAGAACATACCCAGAATGTAATAAGACTCACAGCTAAAGTAACTGCGTTAGAGCAAACACATAAAAGGTCTATGTCAAATTCGGCTCTTAAAGAACTAACAAACGCAGGGGATGCTTTGAAAGCGGTGTTATCCTGTAAATATAAAAAATCCTTAAACTATCTCTCCCAACGTTCTTACGAACTGGGTAATAAACCAGGGAAATCCCTTGCTAGGCTCCTGAAAGATAAACAAAGTAGGAACTTCGTGGCTAAGATTAAAACTAAACAGGATGTAATGGTACATCAACCGCAATATCTCATGTATTTAAGGAATACTACTCACTCTTGTATAAGGTGAGACCCGAGAGTAACACACAAACAAAATAACAACATCTAAACCACATTCGGACCTACCTAGCCTCGATCCCTATTCCCGTTATAGCTAAGGCCCAAGCGGAAACTCTGGAATCCAACATAAGTCTAGAGGAAATCCAACAAGCTACTGCCGCCATGGCCGAGGGGAAAAGCCCAGGACCTGACGGCTTTACACTACAATATTATAAAATTTTCCAATATAACCTACTTCCTCATTTAGGTATATATTTTGACTCTCTTCTTAGTGGCGACCTACCGGCACCAGCTACCGTACATGCATACATAGCGGTATTCCCTAAAGTGGGTAAAGACGTAACCACATGCGGTAGCTATAGGCCTATATCGCTACTGAATACAGATATCAAGATATTTGCCAAAATCCTAGCAACTAGATTAAATTGCCTGATGCCCCAATTAATATCACTAGATCAAACAGGCTTTATTAGGGGTAGGGAGGCAAGAGACAGCACCCAGAGAGCAATCAGTATAATTCATCTGGCTTCTTCAACACCGAAGAAGACCCTGTTGTTGTCCACAGATGCTGAAAAAGCATTTGATAGAGTCGACTGGGACTACCTCTGAGCCACCCTTCTTGCTGTAGAACTGGGACCTAGATTTCTGACTGGGATATGGGCCTTATATAATAACCATACGGCCCAAATGAAATTAAATGGCATTTTTTCAACTACATTTACAATGGCACATGCCAAGGATGCCCATTATCCCCATTACTATTTGCCCTATCATTAGAACCCTTCCTTATTACCATAAGAGGCAACAGTAACATCTCAGGGGTCACAGTAGGCACCATAGAACATAAACTAGCCGCATACGCGGACGATATTCTATTTTTTATCCAACAACCTCAGATCTCGCTCCCGTCATTACTACGAGAATTTGAAACTTTCAATCAAATATCGAATTTTAAAATTAATCTTTCGAAATCTGAGATATTAAATATCTCCACTCCGGGCCATATTGCAACCGCTCTAAAAGAATCGATACCTTTTAACTGGCATAGCCAAAAAATGCGATATTTGGGTATAGAATCAACAGCTAGAACCACGGAATTATTCAGCGCAAACTATATGCCCTTGTTAAATAGTATAAATAGGGATCTCAACAAATGGCACTATTACCGAGTAGGCATTTCCCTTATGGGACGGATAAATGTCATTAAGATGATAATACTCCCACGGATATTGTATATACTGCAAACTAGGGATGTGTAACGATCCGTGCAAGCGCGGCTGGGTATCTGGGATCGCAGCTGCGGAGCTTAGATGGAGACGGTTCAGGAAGAGGGTTCACAGTCACACTTTAGTGTAGTGAGTGCAGTCGGAACCCCTGTCACATCATACACCATCAACTCACCAAGTAGGCAGTTATCAATTATGCAGTTTCTCAACCCCAATCAATTAGTATTGGGGTGTGATATGATTTGTAGTTTTTCACTCATTAGTTCAGTTCACTAATGATGAAAGTGTAGTTAGCTCTAGAGTAGGAGTGTATGGTGATCACAGTCTCATTATGAAAGGAATGCACAGTTGGAACAAGATCACAGTCTCAGTATGAAAGGAATGCACCTTCGGAACAAGATCACTTATAATCCCCAATCCTGAACTCTCGCATAAGCATCAATTGGATACAACAGTCCTATGCAGCAGTGGAATCAATAACACATTGTCTTCAGAGAGCACTATGTATGTTAGCTTCGCCCCTGGTATTATCTTCCCCAGAGCACTAATGGTTTACCTGTGCTAATGGTTACTTGCGATTTGGTTGGAAGATCTGAAGCCACACTGCCAGGTATGCAAGGTAGAAAGTGCCAGGTCTCCGAGGTAGAAGGTGCAAAGTCTCAGGGGCAGAAGGTGCCAGGTATCAAGAGTCTCACACTGGTTCTGGGTAGTATGTGTCCCTAGCGAACTTGCTCGACGTACTACTTTGATAGAACGCCGAGCAAGTGGTGAGCCTACAGTTTTGTAAGCAGTGAGTGGTGGCTGGGGGAGGAGCCGGAGACGAGACCCGACCCGAGCGTCTCCTAGTAACGGGACGCCGCTGGGCCGAGCCCGCCACGTCATCACGCCGACTCAGCTGACGAACGGGAGGAGGAGTGGAACGCTGAGTGGAGGCCGCCCGTCGCTTGGCAACGGGACGCTGGTGACGGGGCCGGCCCCGCCGTGGTATAATGCTCCGAGGCAGTGTAAGTTCCTTACAGGATGTCCCGATGCCACTTTTTCAGGTCCAAGTACAAGCACATACCCTCATGTACTTGCCGATACCAATTACCGATACTTTTTCTCAAAGGGACAGGTGACTTTAAATGATCCATAGTACAACTACATGTTATGTATTATGGATCATGGTTTAACCTATTCATGTTAGCAGTGGAGAATTGTAACTCTATTGCTGGAGTGTAGTGGAGGTGTGTGCTGTATATGTACTACATATACATTACACACGTACAGAACATTATAGCAATAGATTTACAGCCAGCCCCGTCCCAGCTTCCCTTACTCACAGTTTAACTCCGATCCCGCAGCCTCACGCAGTGCCTCTTGTAGTCGGCGCTGGGCAGGATCGCTGCATCGCATCTCGGTGCTCAGCTTGTGGGAGGAGCTCACAATTCTGCCCTGCTAACATGAATGGGTTAAATCAAACTATATGCCTTTGTTAAATAGCATAAATAGGGATCTCAACAAATGGCACAATTACTGAGTAGGCATTTCCCTTACGGGATGGATAAATGTCATTAAGATGATAATACTCCCACGGATATTGTATATAGTGCAAACTAGGGATGTCCCGATGCCACTTTTTCAGGCCCAAGTACAAGTACATCCCCTCATGTACTTGCCGATACCAATTACCGATACTTTTTCTTAAAGGGACAGGTGACTTTAAATGATCCATAGTACAACTACATGTTATGTACTATGGATCATGGTTTAACCTATTCATGTTAGCAGTGGAGAATTGTAACTCTATTGCTGGAGTGTAGTGGAGGTGTGTGCTGTATATGTACTACATATACATTACACACGTCCAGTACACTATAGCAATAGATTTACAGCCAGCCCGGTCCCAGCTTCCCTTACTCACAGTTTCACTCCGATCCCCGTAGCGTCACGTCGTGCCTCTTGTAGTCGGCGCTGGGCAGGATCGCTGCATCGCATCTCGGTGCTCAGCTTGTGGGAGGCGCTCACAATTCTGCCCTGCTAACATGAATGGGTTAAATCATGATCCATAATACATATACAGCACATACGTCCAGTACACTGCAGTAATAGAGTTACAATTATCCCCTGCTAACATGAATAGATGGTATCGGGACATCCCTACTGCAAACTGTACCAATTGCACTACCAAATTTTTATCTACGCGCACTTAAGTCGGTTGTCAGTCGGTACATTTGGAGACGGTCTCCCGTCAGGATTTCCTATGGAGTCCTTATTAGGACCCGAGAGCAGGGAGGGTTAGCATTTCCAGATTTCAATTGTTACTACCAGGCTGTTGCACTTAACAGGATATTGGATACTCACTTTTGCACTAAGATTAAACGATGGGTAGAGGTGGAAAATACCTTAGCCGACCAAGATATACCCACTATCTGTTGGAAACCACAGGAACACTGGAACTTACACTCTCTCACATCTCCCCTCACCCGCCAAACTATGGCTATTTGGAATTCACTATATACCCGATTTATAGGCCAATATAATTCACCAATAATGTCAGTAACTGGCAATTTGTACTTCCCACCGGGATTTCACAACACGGGTTTCCTTAAATGGACGACACACCATACTTTAAAGCTTTATCAAATATGCGATGGAGACAGACCACTTTCGTTATAACTTCTTAGAGAACAATGGGGGACTTACCCATTTGACACTTGGAGACACAGGCAACTATCACATTTTATTTCATCACTACCAAAGCCTTGTCGCACTATATTTAAATCAATGGGAACAGGACTTGGAGACTACCTGGACGGATGCGCAGAAACAAAAATTGCTAAGTCTCAATGCTATCACATCCATTAGCACTCAAGTGACCGACACTACTTTCCGTTTTATAGCACGGTGGTACTATACACCAGAACGCATACATAAAATGTACCCATCTAAGACGGAATTATGCTGGAGAAATTGTGGCCATAAGGGCACTTACATACATATGTGGTGGTCTTGTCCTGAAATACAATCTTACTGGACTCAGGTAATAGCTCAAATAGAGAAGATTACCAAGGCCACATTATCTTTAGACCCATTGGTTTGCCTTTTCCATCTTACGGACATGCCGATAAGGGCCTATAAAAGTTCATTGGTAGTACCACTACTGAATGCCGCGAAGACCTTAATCCCACTTCATTGGAACCAAATTAATACTCCAACTGTAAGCAAATGGCACAGTAGAGTAGAATATTATAGACTGATGGAAGAACTGACGTCTATCCAGAGAGATAATTATAAAAAATACGAATCCACCTGGCAACCATGGATGGCCTTCATAAAATCACCCGGAAACCTACAAGACATGGGAGAGAACAGTCTACATGAAGAAAACATACTACCAGGATAAGAAATGATGAAGGGGTAGACTTCTGTAGTGAAAAGGACATAGGAAATAATAAAAATTGATGTTATAGGTAATACTCTTTATAGATCCTTACGAAGAAAACCCCTCCCCCCAACCTCTCTCCACACTCCCCTTCCTCCCTTTCCTCACCTTCTCCCCTTTTTCTCTTTCCTTTTTCTCTTTTCTTTTATTCCTTTTTTTTCCTCAGTGTTTATTTTTCATTGATATTATGGTAACAGCTGCTATATGAGGTAGGTGACGGACAGCACCACTCGCAGGCTGGCAGTACGACCAGGCGGGAGTGAGGACTGCCCGCCGACACTTAACGTAGGATATGAACTGTTTAGATGTACCTCGATGTAGAATGATTATATGTTAAAGTAATTTTTTCCTTTTTGTTTGTTTTGAAATAATAAAAATTGACTATGGAAGCTTTAGTGATATCAATATACTGTATACTTACCTGATGTAAGATGCCCTAAAAACATATAAGAAATACAACTCTGATCTCAGGTACACCAGCACATAGTTGGCATTGGTTTAGGAGCTAAATGGGGAATTATCAGAGGAGTGAAGTCTAATCATTTTGCTTGTCTATACTAAAATATTAAAACATTGCTTTGCTGTATTGCAACTTTAGCTGCACAATGATTTGCAAACTAAAGCTTTGTGTCCTTGCCCATGATATATGCAATGTACATCTTAAAATGGTTTGGGGCGCCCCAGGTAATTTGGTTTTGAGATGGCGTGTTAAGTGTGTTAGGATGTGTGATAAGTTTAATATATGTGTTGTTTGTAACACTGCACAGTGTGGTGGTTGTATTTGAGGTACATACTCATACTTGCAAAAAAATTATTTTAAAGAAAGAAGAAGTGGGGTTTTGAAAGCACCAGAAAATGACAACTCCAACCACAATATATACAAATATATTAGTTTATTTCATATACATCCTACAAAAGGAAACAAATAGGGCTTACAGCCAATGATAAAATTGTGTAGTTGAGTAGATAGTCCCTAACACAGCTCTTTCCACGTACACAATACCTCACCATTAACAGAAACATACATGATTCATCCTATGTTCTTGTAGACATACATGATTGGGGTTCAATTACCAAATGACCAGATAACATATAAAGAGGTCCTTATACAATTGTTCGTAGGGCTGTGGAATGAAATAATTGCTCTCTGCTAACACTGCCCTAGGAACAGAGTGTGACCCTCTGCACACAACATGATTCAATTGGTAACAATTTAATGAGCATGATTGAATACAGAAAACAATGTTAATTGGAAACCCACAAAAATCCCCATCCAAAATGGTGGGTTGATGTGTTTATCCCCAGTAATACTTCATCTAATATCCATAATATATCGACATGACCTAAATAGATAATGCTTGAAGGGTTAGAGGGTGGAGCAGATCAATTCTCCACTAACACCAACCTACAAGCAAGGTATGGCTACCTTGGGGGTTTGTGCAGAGATAGAGGCAAAAATTATCAAGGATTCCACATGATTTGTAAGTTAGAGGTATATAATTGAGGCATGTGAAAAGATGGTCATAGTTGTGTCAAACACATTGTGATTCACCATGAAACTGTGTGCACATACATGATCAATTTTATAGAAGTGTCAAGAAATTCATATATAGACAGATAACACAAAATAATAATAATAGTGATATTAATTAGATAGTGAGCAGGCTTGCAAACCTTGCCCAATACCCAAGAAATGGCTACCGTAATGATCTGTGTATTACAGTTCCATTGTGAAAGATAAAGTGACAATGCTTATGAAACTCAATCAATTAGTAAGGTAAAAAAACTTATAACGGCAGAACAATTCCCACTATATCATGATGCCGCAAACCTAGATGGTATTGTTTGGATCAGGGGTAACTGCTAATGGAGGGTTGGGAGGTGGAGGAGCGACTTCAACGTTTCGCGCAACTCTGCGCTTCTTCAGGAATAAAAGGGAGATATCTACTGGTTTAGCACAAGCATATGTGCTGAGGGGTTGCTAAGCAGCTGAATGTGGAAAACATATTATTATTATTATTATTATAATACAGGATTAATAGATCACCAACAGTTTGTGGAATGCATTACAAAATAAAGGGAGACAGTACAATTACAGTAAAATTCAACACGGGATGGTTAGGAGGGCCCTGCTTGTGGGAGCTTACAATCTAAAAGGAGGGGCAAGATTGTAAGCCCCTCACAGGCAGGTCCCTCCTAATTCTCAGGTATTGAACTGTATTGTAACTGCTTTGCTTTATGCTGTTATGCAGCTGCTTATAGCTGCACTCATTTCATTCATTAAAATATTCCCTAAAGTGGACATGCTGTATCTATGTTATACTACTGAATATGGACAGTATTGTACTGAAGTTTAGACATGAGATTCTCCTCCATAACAGTGCCTGTTTAAAGCATAGGAATTAAATTGAACCATTAGGGATGGGCACCACACCCCCAATTAGAATTGTATACAAGAAAAGAAAAGCGGGGCTTTAAAAGTGTCCAAACCATACAAGACGTCCATCAAACATACATGGTTTTGTATAAACGTATATTTAATACTTACATAAAGACTTGGTTACAATTAAAATGTCATTGACATAAAAGGAGGTAGTTTGATTTCAATGTAACATTGTATCATGTCAATGACATTTTAATTGTAACCAAGTCTTTATGTATGTATTAAATATACGTTTATACAAAACCATGTATGTTTGATGGACGTCTTGTATGGTTTGGACACTTTTAAAGCCCCGCTTTTCTTTTCTTGTATACATAACAGTGCCTGGCTTCCCATGCTATTTTGTTTTAAATAGCTTGCTTGTTAGCCCTACAAATGGCCAGAATTAAAAAAGATTCACCCCCCAATCAAATTTGTTGGGGTACTCAGCAAAGTTTAGGAACTTCAAACCGTAAACAAGATTCATCATACTGTACTCAATTAATGTTTCAGGTTTCATACTTGAAACATCACTATTTAACCACATCCCACAAACATACACCAGTGCTTTGCCTTGCTTGCAACTGACTATGTGAAGTTTAGACCTCACTTTTTAGATTTGCCTTAGGCACACTTCTTTGTTAAGACCCCACTAGTTCTCAGAACAGAAATTCAAGATATAAGCTCCTATTTATTTTTTTAGCAGGGTCCCTCTTTTATCTAAAACAGACCTTGTTTGTTGCAGGAATTCGGTTTAGAACAGTCATTACACTATAAAATGTGATCATGAACTGTGTGTCAGAAATTATTGTTTGAAATCTTGGCATGACAAATAAACCATCTTCTTGATGCCAAGAGCTATGATGATTACATACCTCTTGGTCGTTGATTGTGATCTGTCTCCCTACACTTGACATCTCATCTCCACTACCATAACTCATGTACAACATTTAGAAATAAATATATTCAGAGTATATATATAACTTTTTCTCATGGGATCCTATGTTTTAACGTATGTGAAAATATTTCACAAGTCGCATCAATTGCAAGATTTACTAAAAGGAAAACTAAAGTGTATTTTAGTGAGTACACATTTTGACTTTTGACTAATTATTGTGACATTTACTTCAAAATATTTCTTAGTACATTTATTAAGGTAAACAATAAATTACATTTGGCTTGCTAAATCTTTGTGTCTATTTGTGACAACACAGGAAAACAAATAGGAGACAGGAATGCTACCTTAGAACTAGGCATGTCCAGATACCGATACCGATACTAGTACTTGTACTTGTGCAAATGCCTTGATTCTTAAGGTCGATACCGGCCCTATAAATGTTTAAACTGCAGCGGCTGCTGAGTTCCTGTGTTTGTGGGGACCTCGGCAGCCTGCTGGGGACCTGGCAGTAACTGTCCCTGGCAGTGCCCTTCCAGTTCTATATCTTCTCCTCCTCCTTCCCGGCAGAGACACAGCCATGAACAGCCCAACACAGCACAGTACAGCCCCAAAAACGGCACCTGCCCGATCAACTCTCCACAGCCTAGCCACTGCCTGCAGAGCCCTGCAGAGATCCACATGCCGTCCGGGTGAGATCACAGCCTGGTGAGATGTATTGTGCTTTAGGGACAAGTATTGTGCTCTGGGAACTGTATTGTGCTCCGGTGACATGTATAGTGCTCTTACAACATGCATTCTGCCCTGGGGATATCTGTATTTAGCTCTGGTGAGAAACTGCCCTAAAATCATCAGTCTGTGTTGTTTTAGAAAAAATGTCACATGCCCCTTTAAGAAAAAGTATCGGTAATTGGTATCTGCAAGTACCTAAGGGAAAGTACTTGTACTTCGTCTTGAAAAAGTGGTATCGGGACATCCCTACTTAGAACAGGAAGCACCTGAACAAGGAGCCATATGGAAGGATCAGCACTTGAAGAAAGCTGCACATATATTGCAGTTAACAAATACTTAAATTAACATTCATTTTAAAATTTAATTAAAGTGTATGTCAAGCCAAAACCTTTTTTGTGCTATCTGTGGCTCTGTTAGAAAGATTTCCCCTCACTTACTGTCAAGGTGACAATGGCTTACGTAGACATGAAGTGAGTGGAACTCTCCGATAGCAACACAGACAGAAATATTTTTTTTTTAGTAGACTAGGGGAATGCTATAACCCCTCGCAGAATTTTAATGCTGTCTGTGTCCTTGTTACACATAATTATGGCTGAACTTGCTTGCTGTTTTTGCGGCAAAACCTGATTTCTTATCTAGCATATTCAGAATAAAGCATTTGAAGTAGTAGACAGAATAGATCTAACAGCTATCTGAAGGTTTAAAATAAATGAAAATAACTAATTAGGCTGCATTTGAGGAGTGAGAGATGAGGCACATTTTTTAGTAGGCCATATTGGATTGGAGGAGTGAGTGGCAAAGCACTTATTTATTATTTATTCAGGAGTGAGAGAAAGGCATTTTTTTATCCAAAAATAAAAATTGCATTGGATTATGTCAGAGACACAAGGCAGAAATATTATACAAACATACAGTATGTACGCTATTTTAGTAAGCAGCATTTGAGGAGTGATAGATGAGGCACTTTTTTTCTAGAAATAAAAATTGCATTAGATTATGTCAAAGACAAAAGGTAGAAATATTACAAACACCTTTAAACCTTTTTAGTAGGCCACATTTGAGGAGTAGATAATAAAATAATTATAATTATTATTACACAGGATTTATATCGTTTGTGCAGTTGGAGCTTTACAATATAAGGAAGACATTATAGTTACAAGACAAGATGGTAAGGGGGGCTTTGACCGTGTGAGATTACAATCTGAAAGGGAGGGGCAAGTGATACAAGAGGTGGTAGCTGTGTGGGGATGAATTGTTTGAAAAAGTGATTAGGTTGAGGTGGGATAGGCTTTCCTGCAGAGATGAGTCTTTAGGGACTGCCTGAAGGCAGTCAGAGTAGGAGATGGACGGACTGGTTCCGGTAAAGAGTTCAAAAGGATGAGAGAGACTCTAGAGAAGTACTGTCCAAAGATTAAAAACAAAAGATAATAGCAAAATAAAATATCTGTGTAAATGGTGGTCATCCAGTCTTTTTGCCAATGAGGATAACTCATCCTCATCAATACTCATCATATCATTTTTCCACAACTGACTTACTTTATATATTGAGGAATAGGAGGCATGGATCATTTACATTTGAAAAGTTTTTTACAAATAGAACATGAGAGAAAATTAGAAGCACATTCTCTAATATTTGGCAAGTATTAGATCATTAACAATACCCAGAGAGCAGACCTCAAGAGAAATACATTAAAGTAGAACTATGGCCTCCTATGAAAAAAAAAGTATACCACAGCTCTAAATAAACAGTGCATCTGCACTTACAGTTTTCTCTTAGTTCTCCTGCAAAGTCCCACAGTGAAGTCTGCCTAATGCAGCTTCCTGTCATGGTGTGTCAATGATACTGCACTGCTCTTGAATTCAAATAAAGATGACATGTCTGCAATTGACAGCAAACAATTTACTTTTGTTTACTTCACCCTTTTCCAACTCAATTTTTTTGTGTCTTAAAATATATATTGTAGAAGGTCACCATGTCGCCTAGAAGAAGGCACCTTGCGTGGTCCCAAAACGTTGGCTGTTTGACGCATGTGACAATTGAATAAAAAGTGCTTTACTTGCACATATCATCGAGTGCTGGTGACTTCTATTATGGACTGTATCTGACATGGCGCCATCTATGTTGTCGCTTCAAGCACCAACCTCTTACTCAAGGTCTGTACGCTGCATGGAGTGCAGGTGATTTCGTATTATCGATATTCTAGAGGGAGACACCAAGCTTTTGGAATAGGCATAGATGGGAAATTACAAACCTATCCCACATGCTTCAATAACGTCTTTGTTCCACATCTCTGATATAGGGAATCGTCTTCCTGTCCCAACATTATACTAGACAAAGCAACATGTTCAGCTTAAATCCATTCCTTTCCTGTCACACATACATTCCTTTACTCCCCACTGTTCATCACCCAGTAGCAATGCTTCTCTGCTATATAGATCTTAAACTTCTCAGCCACCAAATGGTTAAATTTTACATTTACAACTTAGACATGTAATGATGCACAAGGGTGGTTGAAATGCACAAGACATGCGATACAGTAAAGTATGATTAGCCCGATTAAGAAGAGAATAATAGATAATAGGCACTTTTTCTCTAACCCAGCTGATGTGGAAGAGATAGTGACAGAATATCGTCACTGGATCCTGCTAAATGTCAATACTGTGCTCTCTCCTGCTATCAACCAACACTCTGCGCTCTATGCAGTGGAGTAAACCCTGAATTCACAGTGGCTCCAGGCTGAATCCTGCTGTGCAGGCAGCTACAAGATGCTGATATAAATATAGACTAAGGTGGTATTTAAAATATATTTAATGATGTTTTAATGAATACATATCTGGGTTAAATGGAGGTATTTTATATCTGCCTACAGTTTTGCTTGAAGGGCATAAAATCTTTGGAGAACCTCGGTTTTCCTTCATTACTCATAGTATGTATGGGTGAGGATAGGGAATAGATGCTTATCTTTTATAGATTTTCTTTCTGTACATTTCATCCTTTGCAGCACCAATACATTCAGCTTGTTCTGTTACTAATTTTCTTTGTACAGTTTGTAATTTTATGGTAACTGCGTAAATTCTCTGGATCTTATTTAACCTGCTATTTCTGATATTTTTACCACCAAGTAAAATATGAAATAACTGATCTCATAAATATGCACCATTAGTATTAAGATTATTTCAAAACATTTTGATTAGTGTTTACCTTTGCTTCAAAAGAGCCATTTAGCTAATTTTAATGTCAGTTTAATCTTCAAACAGAGTAGTTCAATGTACTTTGCATTAATGAGTTTTAAATCCAAAATTAAAATTGGTCCACTAATTTCATCCAGGAAATGGGGAAAATAAAGATCTGAATCCCTTGGCTATTTGAGATATGTCTTGAATTAATAAAAGGAAATTAATTGTTTTATGAAGATTTCTAAACCTTGTTTGTCTACCTTAATAGCTATAGAAAAGCAACTACAAACTTTGCATTACTTAGGATTCTACATTATTGAAATATTAAGAGCTTTACATTCTGCATGTAATCTATATACTTTTAAATAATAGGAACTGGAAATGTTACTATGCAGAGAAACAAACAAAAGGACAGCACCCTTTCTTCATGTGATACAGTTTATTGAATGCAAAATATATGTAGAGATGAAAAAAAAACTACTCACATATACAAGATGGAGACAAGCGATGTAAAACACCATACATGCAGGGGAGAGCCAAAGGTGCTGAAGCGTTTTGGGGGAGCTCCCCCCTTCCTCAGAGCTAACAGACCAGAGCTCTTTAGGTCTATTTAGGCCTTGTTCCATGCTGATGGGGACAAGGGCCTCTTTCCCACAAACCCTGACCCGTTGGTTGCGGGGGTCTGCGGGCAGGGGGGCTTATTTGCATCGGGGTTTCCTCTTTAATAAAGGGAGCACCCAGATGCTGCCCCCCTTGTGAATGAGTAAGGGGTACTGGTTACTTGTTAGGGTTAAATAAAAATTGTAAACATACCCACCACACTTTTGAAAAAAATCCTTTAATTGAAAAAAAAAAACACAACAAAAAATTTTGACAATTACTTTATTTAAAAAAATCCCAAAAGATGATCCAACAACGTAATCCAGGGGTCAATCAAGACCTCCAGTGCTGCAGGGGCTAATTTGTACTTGTGGACATGACCAAACATCAGTGGCATCAAAATTCGACATGGATGTTCACTCCTAATGTATGGGTTGTAGTGTGCCAACTTTACCCCTTTGTATAGACAAAATAGGGCCAGGGAGTATAGGATCTAATTGTGGGAGTAAAATAATCCCTACAGGGGCCAGCAATAGTTCCCCCTGTGTCAGGGCCAGCAATAACTCTCAACACATTAAACCCCCCCCCCCCCCGACCCCCCCCAAAAAAAAAAACCAACATGATTTTGATACCTTTTTTTTTCCCCCCAATGCACCACAATAATTAACTCTCACCATATCATAATAATTAACTCCCAGTATGGCACCATAATTATTCTCCGCACCATACAACAATTAACCACCAGCACTACACGATAATAAATCCCTAGCATTGCAGACTAAGTTACTCTCGTCATGGCATAATAATTAAGCCCCAGCACTGCACAATAATCAATCACCAGCACTGCGCAATAATTAACCTCCAGCATGGCCCAATACTTACCTCCCAACATTGCACAATAATAACCACCCGACACTGTACACTAATTAACCCCAGAACTGCACAATATTTAGCCCCCAACACTGCGCAATAATTATCATGCAACATTGCACAATAATAAAACTCCTAGTATTGCACAATTATTATCCCATTTGACACTAAGTCAAATGTCTAGTCAGTTTCTCATAGAATTATGCTAGTGAAATGCATCTAAGCACAGCCATAATAATTTCAAGACAAGCATTACTTTTGTCTACAACATATTTTAGGCACCGAGTGTGTTGTACTATACCTTTTCAATTATGTAAGTTTCTACAGCTGAACACTACTTTCACACAGGAGTCTTTAGTTCCGATCAGCAGGGGACCCGTGCACGGGTCCCCTGTTGATCGGAATGGCATATGTGTCTAACCAGTTTTTTCCTCCATTGCAAGATTGAGGAAAAAAATAAAATGAACAGACCTTTGTTGGTCTATGGGGTGTCAGATGTAAACGGACATGTCTGTTTACATCAGATTACCCCTGATCCACCACGATCAGGTCCGCCATAATGGAAAAATTAGTAATTGACAGATGGACCTGATCAGAATGCCCGTGTCAAAGGGACCTTACTGTACAATTAATACGTAGCATACTCAGCATATACTGAAAGGTATTGCAAGTATACATTATAAAATATGCAGGGTTATTCACAAAAGAGTGGAGAGTTAGGAGAAGGCAGGAGAATTGAACAATTTAGGTCAAAATAGCATATTTGGAAAAATTCTCCAATTTAGCTCACTCTCCAAACTCTTCACCCTTTTGTGAATAACCCTGATAGTAAAATGTAAATATCCACTTTCATAAACACACAGTTTAGACTCTAGAATATTGTATTTTCTAATACATTACAACACGATTCTACAGGTGTTTCTTTTTAATATAAGGGGTTAAATATTTATTAAAATTATTTGTATGCAGATTTATGTTTACCCATTTTTATTTCTTTTTAGCTTATTTAATTCCACTCTGTCTACTAAACATCAATGCTCTAGTTGTTAATGATGAAGCCTAATGAAAACTAAAAGTAAAACAAAGATTCTATAATGAAATTCCTTTTAAAATGAGGCAATAATGTATTTTCATTTAGTACACAATTTGTTCTATTATTGTAAAATATTACTGAGAGTTGTTTTTTGATGTGGCAGCCACATTTTTACATGCTTTTTATTCTGTATTTAGATGATTTCCAGTGTATATAAATATATATAAATACATACTGTATATTAGGGATGCACCGATACACTATCGGTATCTGTGCAGATACTTGGCATTTTCACAAGTATGCATTTTGCGCAGATACCCTAAACCAATACTGGCACTTTACATTTTTAAACTGAAGCAGCTGCTATAAGGTCCCATGCTTGCTGGGGACCTTGCGACAGCCTTCTGGGGAACCACATGGCACCTGATGGGGGGTAAAGATTTAGGGGAGGGCAGGGATAGAGGGCTCCCCCGGGTACACCCTGCTTTGTTCTTGGTACAGCAGTTCCGCTCCTGCACTGCTACATTGTATCCTGTCCTGGGCCTGCAGATCATTCTTCCTCATCCCAGCCATGGTACCATGCTATCTGACTTGAGAGATGTGTGATCCTTTATAGCTTGTGGTATTATTCTACATTGCTGTATAATGTATTGCTGGGATTTGTAGTTCACTATAGCTGGTGGTATGAGGCATTGCCATATAATGTATAGCTGGGATTTTTAGTCCCTCTACAACTTGAAGTCAGAGGCAGAGGCAGAGCCCTCCCCCACTGTCCTAAAATCATTAGTCTGTATTGTTTTAGAGAAACTGTCACATGACATTAAAAAAAGGTATCAGCAAGTACTTGAGGAAAAGTATCTGTACTCGGTCTGGAAAAAATG
>NW_017306359.1:590298-598123 GCF_000935625.1 Nanorana parkeri | reverse complement strand
GTGGGGTAAGGAATAATTCATATAAAATATTGTTTTAAATATGAATATACATATATTTACACACACATATGCTCCTTATAGCCATTATGTATGTGGCATGCTTGATTGTGCTATATATCTGTCATTTTACAGGTATTCTGTGAATAGTCTATGTAAATTTGATCTGCTATTAATTGTCTAATTACAACAAACAACAACAGTTAGCTGAAGTTACATGCTAGTCAGTTTCTCATAGAATTATGCTAGTGAAATCCATCTAAGCACAGCCATAATAATTTCAAGACAAGCATTACTTTTGTCTACAACATATTTTAGGCACCGAGTGCGTTGTACTATACCTTTTCAATTATGTAAGTTTCTGCAGCTGAACACTACTTTCACACAGCTGCTCTTGTGCTGTACCCAAAAAAAAATGGAATTGGATTTAGGGCTTTTGAATCTTCATCATTGACTTCAATCTATGTCATCCTACTGTGGTTCACAAGTTCCCTAGGGGCCTACATGATGACCTCCATACCCTGCACCCACACCAAAAAAATAAGAAATCTCTTTTCTTCTGAATTGATGAATTCTCGTTTTCCTCTGTTTTTACACATAAAAGGCAAAATCCACTAAGCTATAATGAGCATCCTTTGAAATGATGATTATTATTTCAAAGATAACCAACTAGAGCTCAAAATAATCACATGGCTGAAAATAATGATCATCAAAGCAAATGCAATTGTGTGATAGCTTAGTGAATTGAGCTTAAAACTGAAGAAACTAATGATCTGTGGTGACTAATTACACAAGTAAGCTGGATTGCTGTGTGTCCGGCTATTAGATTCAATGGAGAATATATTTCAAACATTTACAACATTTTCTCTGAGAACACTTTTAATGCACAAGGCCAGCTATGGTGCTGCCCCTCTAATTATGTCTAAACTAAATATATATGTTGCCTCCATAGAAACAAGTCAGATTCCAAAAATTATTTCTCCAGGAAAGCCTCAGAAGAAGGGCAGAATATGTCTGCTGTATAATACCATAAGCCAGGGCCGGACTGGCCATAGGGCAAACCGGGCACTTGCCCGGTGGGCCGGGCCAGCCAGAACACAATCAACCTGATTGTGTTCGGGCCGGTTTGCTATGCCTGATGGTCGGCTCTTGGCAGAGCCATCGCTACTACACAGTAGACACTAGAGGGAGCTGGTGGGGGAGGCCAAAAAAACACTTCCTCATCCAGCTCTCTCTAGTCTCTACTCTGTGCTCTCCTCTCCGGAGCTGCCAGCGCTGTTCCTGTCCCCTGTCCCGGTGATGTGTACAACTCGATAAGTTCGTACTTTTGACACATCACCGGCCGCGATATTTAAATATGAATGGGCCGCGGTGATTTGCATATAAATAAGCCGCGGCCCCTTCATATGTAAATATCGCGGCTAATTCATATGCAAATCAATGTCGTGCCGAAGGGTGCGGGGGCAGGGAGATGGTGCCGTCAGATGAGCTGCGGAGGGGATCATGGCAGGCAGTGCTGAGGTCCCCACCGCTGCGACCCGTTCTGTAGGTAACCGCTCCTCCCGGCCGCTGCGGCTACACAACGGCCGGGAGGAGAGAGAGCTGACAGCTCGCAGCTGCGGACATGGTCTACATCTCTGTCGGATGCAGACCGTGTTGCTGAATTAATGTGTATAGGGTAATGCCACGGGTGGCCCACGTGCAGTAGAGCCTTCTAGGCCGAACCTCTTACTTCTAAGTAAGTCAGGTCATTGAAGATCTTGAGGAGTTGGAGTTTTCGGCAGAACACCAGCTGCCTTTCTGAAAGCCCGCTAAATAGTCCGGCTCCTCGGTGGCCACCTGCAACTTCCTCCGTCCACTTCAGCTGCCATAGGCTAGGAATAAGACTGCAGGGCTACCATTGACAGAGAAAGAGCGGGTCCTGAAGTGAGGGCACAAGGAGGCAGCTGGGCATCATGCTGGACTGGAGGCGTCACCTGAGACTCCCCCCCCACCGCTGGCCTCGTCACTGTAGGTCACACCGCTGTCCTCTGCACTCTGCATCACATCCTGACCACTGCACTGTAGATCACACTGCTGACCTCTGCGTCACAACGCTGACCTCAGCACTGTGCGCCACAGCGCTGCCCTCTGCGTCACACTGCTGTGCTCTGTGTTGCACCTCTGACTTCTGTACTCTGCATTACACCACTGACTTCTGCGTTGATTTGGCTGTGTTAGGTCCCTTCTGTGTTTGGCTCTGCCCCCTGTTGTGAGGGGTGGGGCCTGTTGGTGGTCACGTGATTGGGCTGGTCAGTCTAAAATGCCCGTGCCTATTTTTTGTCCCAGTCCGGCCCTGCCATAAGCAGTTCTTATTTCACAGAGATTAATACGTCCCAGCAGTCAAAACACTTGTGTGAGTTTGCAGGTATATAGTAAGTAGGGATGAGCTTCTGGTTCATTCAGGTATGAGCCAACCATCAATTCACCCCAGACATTCGTAGTTGAAGAAAATAACGTATCTCTATTTGTACATGTAGTCACAGACACACAAACAGTATATTGTACAGTGGTCTAGCAGGTTAGGGAAAGATGTTAAATTGTCACTAGGGGCAGTTAGGTGCTGCTTTCTGAAAATACAAGTCATTATTTTTACATGCAGTCACACAGACACACTCACAGTGTGTTTACGCTGGCCTAGTGGATTGGGGGAAGATTTTCAGAGTGTTATCCAGGGATAGTTCCATGCTGGTGGTCATTGCTGAAAACATCCAAATGTATTTTGCATCACAGACTCATTGGGGTATGCACACTCCTATAGCAGTTTTTGGTGACATAGACATACAAATGTTTTCTCTAGGCAGACATTCCATTGCTGTTTGGCTGACATACCCCCCCCCCCCCCCTGTTTTTTTTCTTAAGGGGGTTTTTTTATTTCACTTTTGTATATTTTTTTCCCCCTTTAGTTAGGTGTAAAAATAGAGGGGGTGTGGTTTAGTGTTTAGCAAAGGTTTTTAAAGACTCACTCAGCAAAATATGTTGGGTGCTTTTTGCCAGTGAAATAGATACGCTATAATGTTGATTTTTTTTTTATTGAGAGCTGGCTGGTGTGGGTCCTGTTAACAAAGTGGCCTCGTAAAAATGTTTAAAGTCTGTGCATGAACTCACTACAATATTGTGTGGCTTTTTTTTGTGAATGAATGAAATTGTGCAGATTTCTAAATTTTAAAATGACTGTAAGTTGTCTTGTTCAAATTAGGGCCTAGTGTAAATAATTTAATATAGCGCACTTAGGCAGAACAATATTTTAGCTTTGTATTAAGTATTAACTATACTGCATCAGTCCGTTGCTGCTGACAGTCTATTCCAGAGCTGCCTTTATTGTCCTAACACCTCATTGCATCATTTGAAAACCACCCCCTAACAGGTTTTTTTTTTTTTTTAAAGATTGTGCACCCAAAACACAACATACCTTCACCAAGCTTAAAATGCAGCTTCTAACTCACAAATGACATCTGTTGCAGTGAAGGCCCTCCCTGACATGACACGTGCAGCAGGGCAGACTAATAACTACAGCACATGTAGGACATGAGCGGCTATAATCAAATACTCAGCAACATTTTCATGTATATCGAGCACAGAAGTTTTTTGGTTAAACATGTAGATCTACCTCCTACCAATGGTCCAGCATGGACACCCAATATGCAATGATTGTAATGGGTAAAACAGTGTGCACATAAAAAAACGCAGAAACTCACACCAGGTTAATAAAATGCAGTTTCTCAGTACAAATTCACCCTGCTGTGGTGAAGGCCCTTTCTGATATGACAAATACAGCAGGATAGGCTAGTAGCTAAAGAGCATGTAGGACCAGCTGCCATCAGTGGTCCAAACTAGACACCCAAAAGTTAATGAATGTGATGGCTTGTAAGTGTTTAATTTAAAGCTTTGCCTTTTTTTCTTTGTTTGTGCCTGCCCAGGTCAAGTAAGGATGGCAGGCAGGGACAGCCCTACAAAGGAAAAATAACCAAACACATAACATAACATAAAAGTACTGTTGGCAGTAGGTAAAATAGGTGTGGACTAGACCAGTGTTTGTCTATCAGCACTATAATAGGCCATGTTTCTGCCCTTTCTGTCTTACCTTCCCTCTACCTCTGGTAGAAGAGGGTTGTGCACCTAAGGAAATCCATAGTACAAGTATACATTAGTGGGGTAAGGACACCTCTATAACAAGGTACATGAACATTCACAGTCACTCTAATAGATATTACGTTACATTATGGAGTTAATAGCTGTTCTTGGCATCTAAAAGGTTGCAGTAAGTTCAGTAAATTTATATTGTGATGTTTGGGGAATATAGCACATATGGTGAGCACTTAAGGACTTGAAGCTGTTGTAACATAAAAAGGACAGTCTTTTATTTTCCTCCGCAACAGAAAAGAGCTTTACTTCAGCAACACAACATACAGTCTGCTTATGTTTCAGCAAGTAGACAATATAACCATGTCTCACCAAGTCAAGATTGTCACATATACTCCATGTGACTCTTCCACACCTCCCTTGTGTGTCACAGGCTCATTAAGCCTCCTTGGCTGATTCCCAGGTGGATCCAACGCACACACAGCCACCTGTCTCCACTCTGACTTCTGGGTGGAGTCCTTCTGACCGCTGGACACAATCTGTCCTTCTTCCCCGCAGGAGCCCTCATGTGCCTCCAGCCCACACCACACCAACTCCTCCCTTGAGATCTGGTCTGGGCTCTTAATGAGGCTGCTCTCAGCCACCTGGCCACCTGAACACCTGACCTCAGGACTGGAGATTTCATCCCACCCAAAAAACTTATAAATCTCCAGAGATCCAGTTCCCAGCTACAATGCAGAAAAGATAGAAGAAACTGAAAGCCCAGCTTCTTCCCCATAAATCTATTAATATTCTGGAACCTTCTGGATGTTCTGGGTGTCTGTGTCGCCAGCATCTTCCATGGCATTGCCACGCACTGCCACAATATGTAGTTTGTCCTGGGCAGACAGCACAATGCTAACATATATTTTGTCTGTTGAGCTGGCATAATCTAGTAAAACATTCAATGTATTTTAGTTGCAAAGTTCAGTCTTTCAGTAGATTCAGCTTGATGGGTTTTAAAGTTCAAAGAAGTTGTATATATCAAGGTTTAAGGGAACAGCATTTCCCCAAACCATACTAAACTTCTTAAATTGTATAGGATACCTACAATTCTAAGGTATTGTGACATTTACATTTTTACCACATGTCAATAGAATTATCTGTGTAGCAATGACCCCTGAAGGAGATACTAGAAATGTTTGGTTCCTCCACTGTTGTCAGTAAAACTAGCATTACCGTATATACTCGAGTATAAGCCGTCCCGAATATAAGCCGAGGTACCTAATTTTAGCAAAAAAAACTGGGAAAAAGTATTGACCCAAATATAAGCCGAGGGTGGGAAATGAGGCAGCTACTGGTAGATAGATACCAATAAAATGACATTAATATTTATTTAAAAGAAAAATAACCTAGCTCTGTAAGTGGAAAAGGGGGTACAGGGCTACATATCATGTACTACGGATCATTTAACCCATTCATATTAGCAGAGGATAATTGTAAATCTATTGTTCAGTGCACTCTATATGTAGTATATAGTACATGTACATATAGAGTGCCTGCAACAATACATTTACAATGATCCTCTGCTAACATGAATGGGTTAAATGATCCATAGTACAGGGCTACATACAGATCATTTAATACATTCATGTTAGTATAATTGTAAATGTATTGTCTGCACTGTATTAGCAGTATATACTCTATATAGAGTATATACTGCTAATACAGTGCAGACAATACATATATAATTGCTTAATTAATCTATCTCTCTCTCTACCCCCCCCCCGCCCTCACTCACTGTGTCCGTGTGCCGGTGATCGATCATCACATCACGGAGAGAGCAGGGACGAGTCAGCGGCGCGCTGGTCCAGTGGGAGGAGCTCCAGGTGGGGTCCTAATTTAGCTGGCTCAGAGGTGCCTGCCCGCTAAATTACAACCCCACCTGGAGCTCCTCTCGCCTGATCAGCGCGCCGCTGACTCATCCCTGCTCCCCTGCCTGACTGGCCGCTGCGGGGGGTTTCTCTTTCTTCTTACTTACCTCGCTGAGCGTCGCTGCTGCTCCGGTGTGCGGCGCTCCGAGCGGGGTCATCTGGCAGTCTCCGGCCACCTAAATTAGGACCCGGAGACTGCCAGATGACCCCGCACGGAGTGCCGCACACCGGAGCAGCAGTGACGCGACGCTCGGCGAGGTAAGTAAGATGACGCGCTGGCGCTGACTCGAGTATAAGCCGAGGGGGGCACTTTTCACCCAAAAAAATGGGCTGAAAATCTCGGCTTATACTCGAGTATATACGGTAAGCCCTGAAGAAAATACATATTTTTTAAAGACTTGGCAAAAGTAAATGCAGTAGTTCAATAACAGCAGCATACATTAGTAAAACAACAGGTGAATAGGGTTGGTGTTCAAAATCACCAAAATCAGCCAGTCACATCTCCCCCTGCAGGCCGCCAAGGAGACCAATTTCCAGCCAATCACTTCTCTCTTTCTCTTCTCTAGCCTACACTCCATCTCCTCTCTAGCTCATAATTGAGGGCAGAGTTTTAATCTGAGGTCACCTGCATGGCCAATCACAGAATGCAGCGGGAGAGCGGGAACACTCTCACAGCACAGGCACTAGAACTGAAAGGGGAGCCTTATTTTGTGTTGGGAAAATGCAGAGGCAGTGACATAAGAGCAAATAAGAGTCCATCTCCTTTGCAGGGTGTGGTTGGGAATGAAGAGGAGTGAACTGTCAAAGTATGTATCTCAGTTTCTACTCCACCCAGAAGCATGGTATAAAAAGCAACATACGCTGTGGGAGTTAGGTGACTGAGCTGCAGTTTCCTGCATTACTGGGTCAATAGAAATGAATCATAACATGCCATGTGACATGAAACTGCAAATCTTAAAAGAACTTCTATTTTACTGATAAGCTGCTCTTTCCAAAAGGGATACAAATTATTTTATTAAATATGCAAAAAATGCAAAAACCTAGAATAATATCTGTTTGGTTGGTGACTAGAAACAAAGGAATGTTTTTAATTATTAACATATATATATCTATCTTTTTATCCTATATATACACATACAGTATATATTTAAATGACTCATACCTACTACCAATGGTGTACTACTTACAAAAATATTAACATTCACATAGCTTTTCGCGTCTCTTACATCTAATAAGCAACTGATAAATAATTGAAATTATTCTCCAAGATTTAGAGTGCCACTGTACACAAGTATGCTAACATTGCTAACTTATTAATAATTCACCATAGTCATAGTTAATGTTAATAATCATCAGTACAAGACAAGACTGATTAAAGCTGAACTCAGTGCAGATATAAAAAAACAATTAGTGCAGTTATGTATTCATTAAAAAAATTATTCAATATATTCTAAAATGCAGCTGGTGCAAGTACGTTAACTAGTTTGCTCTACAGCAGTACTAAGATTGCAGGAGGAAGGACCATCACTATATGCCAATCAGGTTCTGAGTCATGCACATGTGCTGTAAGGAAGTGTGAGAAAAATAGAAAGAGCGATAACCTCTTCAGTGTGATACTGATACTGCTTCATTATCCAGTCAGCAAGCTAGGATTGTGCCCTGACATACTGTTTCCGACCCACTCTTTAAGCTTGGCTGCTGCAGTCAAAAGTCTAGCAGTGCTGGAAGGGGTGCCTGGCTGCATAAAACTTCTAAATCCTTTGGCAGATGGAATGGCTTTCATGTACGTGTTA
>NW_017306359.1:561317-590280 GCF_000935625.1 Nanorana parkeri | reverse complement strand
GGAACTAACCATTGACGTAAAATATTATTTAAAAGTCTTCACATAGATCCATGGTCTTGTGATGTTCTGGCCCTGAATCTTTAGTCTTCTCCTGTGCACAGGTGAAGAGGTCCTTCTTCTGATGTCTGTATTACCATCTTTTTGACTGGAAATGTGTTTTAATTGCCTGCATGAAGTTCAGGTTTATAGGCATGTGAAACAATCCATATACATAAATGAGATATTAAAACATTTGCATTAAATCTCTAATAAAATTCTCAGCCACTGAAGTTCCGGTCACATGTTTGAACCACAATAGGCCTAGGGAGACACAAAGGGGTACATCTGGTGCCATAGAGTGTATTTCTGGAGCTGTTAGGGCCATATGATTATTTAAAAAATCATTAATTCATAAATACTATCACCAAGCAGCTCCTGTTTTCAGCAGATGGAATAGTAGCCACTAGCATGTGACATGCATGTGACTTCTGTACATTTTTATGTGTTTTGTGCTTTCAACAAGCCTCTACTCTTCATATTGCAAATGTGATTATATATGTGTAAAGTAAATATTATCCTAGTCTTTTCAACATACAGGATCTCACTTAACAGGTAAGCAGACAGGTGACTTGCTCTGTTCTCTAAGTGACAAAATGTCTGTTGGCTAAACTTGTCTTATTTGGCCAAAAGTAGTATTACCAGGATGCCGAAAGCAGAAATATTAATGTTCCACTCTTGTAAGTAGTAATAAGTGATTAATCTAAACTGGGATTGAACCTGGTTAAGGGAAATCCTCAGAATGTAAATGTATCACATATATTGCTGGTTAATAAGTAAGACAATCACGCTTTAATTGTTTGGTAGAAGGCAAAGTAGATTGTGGGCACAGTTTTCTGGTCCTTGGGGTTGCAATTGCCACAATAAGGAAGTACTATGCAGTGCAGAGCTGGACTTCCATCTCTGGAGCCTGTAGACACAAATAACACCCCTCTGCTATGATCACCTTTTTTTTTCTAGTTCTTGTCTAGCTTAGAATATTGTGATAATGTGTAAATAACTTTGTATGGGATGGCTATTCCTGCTATGATGGAAAACAAATGTGTGGCTAATTACTGTACTTTGCCTCTGCCACCTAAAGGTGCATGCCTACTGTACCTAATGGTAATTTTGGTCCTAATGCTATACTGCATGCTAATAAAAAATCCCTATTAGAGCAATGGCATCATAAATGATAGGGAATTACATCACTCTCGCGTCACTGCTCACTCTGAAAATCAATAAAAGCATGATCTCCACTGGACCCCACTACCTGATTGAAAATGTACAAATAAGAGACTTTGCTAGGGATTTTGCTAGGGAACCATTAAATGGTCCTACTATGCCCTGTGCAGCAAACTTTAGAGGAGCAAATTTACCAACATCTCCTCATCTGTACCTATTAGTTCCTTTTTTACACTAGAATTACTTCTTTTCTTAGTGCCTTATAGTGACTTGTTACAATGTAATATTTAGTAGACTTTAACCGCTTGTCATCCGCCCATTGTAAACAAACAGACAGTCGGCAACCTCCTCTCAGCGGGTTTACGTAAATGTACGTCTTTTTTTAATTTCTGCTCGCATGTGCCCCGAGCAGATTCCCGCAGAAGATGTATACAGCCGTTACCGGCTGTTCCATACAAGGATTCAGGCGGCTCTACAGGCGGCTGTTCGCTTGTATGGTAAAAAAGAGTATGTAGCCCCCTCTCCTACTGCGCCCTCCCCCTCTGCTGCCACTCTTCATCGCCCCTCCCGGTTATCCTGGGCACCCTGGCGAGCCCGGGACCGTCACAGCGGCTGGTCACACTGTAAACTCCTACTTGCTGATCTCTCCTCCAATGCTCCTAAAGGCGGAAGTGATGTGTATTACATGTGTATTACATCATTTCCGCCTTTAGCTGTAATTTCTCTGGCTGCTATAGCCTGAGAGGAAGCTGGTGAAGCAGATATCTGCTTCATCAGCTTTTTTGGGAGACCCCTGATGTCTCTATAAAGAGGACCTGTCATTGTATATTGGCTATCACATAGGGGGCTTGTTATCCCCCTATGTGATAGCAATACAGTTAAACCTACTATACCAAATTAAAACTGTCCTGCTGTTGGCCAGTGTTACATTTCTGTTTCAACTCTAAAGAAGTCAAGAAACCCTAACCCAAGTAAAAGCTTTTTAAACTGCAAGAAGCATTATTTATGTATTTAGCTTATGTGATGTGATTGGGACAATGTAACAAAAATAAATAGGTGTTATCCCAATTTGGCTGCAAAAGTGGAAATACACTTTAAAATTTTGTATTGCTGTCTGTGTCTCTAATGATGAGATTGCCCCTTGTTCATGTTATTAGAAGAACTGAAGGTGAATTTCTCGAACAGGAACATAGTCAAAAACAAAAGCACATTTTTAGTAGAGTGGGGAAGGGTCACGTCTGACAATGTTTTTATGTGTGTCTGTGCCTTCTTGTTTTGGTGAGAACTGTTCCTTCTATTTTTGTATGGTTGCCACAAGTACATGAAATGATAGAATATCTCCCCAGTGGGGAAATAAATACATTCTGGAAGAAATATAAACTCTGTAAAAAAACAATGTAAATTATGTGCATCCTACCCTCACTGTTCTAGATAGTTTGCAACACACTGAAATTAACTTATTTAGGTGTTGCAGGCAAAGTGATGCAAGCAACACCTAAATAACATTAAAATAATAATTAGTACTACAAGTAATAAAATATGTGACTATTCCTTCACTTTGTGGTATGCTACATCATATTAGTGTGTGAATTCAGTGTTCATATTTTATTGCCTGTCCCCTGACCATTGGCACAATGAAAGGTCAGTGAAATCTACTGTGTGAAATTGCAATCTAAAAATTAATTGTCGTATTTTCCTGGTAAAAAAGCCCTCATTTCTATTTTGATTAGGTGATTTATGCCAAGAATAAGACAGCACCTGAAGTTTTCTCTGGGTCTAATCTAATGTGGTGCATGATGTCATCGAGATAATTTAGTGTACATGTTTTCTCTAGGATAAAGGAATAGGAATGGAAAAACAATGCACTTTTTTTTAACGAAATCTGGTAGTATGAATGTGTTGAGACGAAGACAGGAGGTACTCTATAAAGCATAATTACAACAAATCTAGAATTAAAAATGCATAAAGCACATATTCCACAGCATATTTGGGTTTTGATGTGTAATGGTTCTTAGGAAAAAGGTAAAAACATTGTTTTAAAGAAAGAGAATAAGTGCATCTCAAGCTTGGAAAGGGATTATGTAATGTGAATAAAACATTGCTTTTAAATTAATCAGGCTGCAGAACAAGAAATGTGTTTTCAGATGTCAATGTGGCAAAAAAAGACAGAATCAAGTCAGAATCAACAAATTCTGAGTATCTTTGTTTCAATATTTTATATGGAGGTACTGTTTATAAAAAACACCAGGGCTTATCGGTGGCCTTTTAAATCCTTGGTCGAGAATTTTTTACAAGAAAAGAAAGGCTTTGGATAATCTTTGCTATGAAGATAAGTTTCTAAGCTATGCAAAAGTAACACTTGAATGAGCATTTCAAACAGAATGTAATACGATCCTGGGATGTATAAAACAAGGTGATAGCACAAAAGGGAACAGCATAACTTTAACTTTGTATAAATCCAGGAGCTGAAAATATGGAGCACAGCTTTACGCACATGTCTGTATGAAGAACAGAGGCTACCATGGGGAATGTGATTTACAGACATTGTAATTATAGGCTGGTTCTGCTTTTGTTTGCTCTATTTAACTTTTTTGATTCATTGGTTTACATGTTTTAGTATATAGTAGATTTTTGTTTGTTATAAAGTATGCATATCCAAAAACTGTACAATGTCTAAAGCTCCAATTATCTTGCAGGAATTGCTGCTGGAGGTGAATAGATTTCACATTGTATTTTATCACAGCATTGCTGTCAGGATGACCCAATTTGTATAGTGCAACAGAGAGAGTTTCTAAACATAAAAATATTTTTTTTTTTAGAATTTCCCCTGACAGAGTGAATCCTTTAAGCATAAAGTTTACCTATTCTCCCCCCCTATCCCAAAACTAACCTGAAAAATTTAGCCCATGCTCCATTGTCATTATAGCTAACATAGAATCTGCGAACGCTTGACCAAAAAAGATTGAGTAAAAAAGATTTTGAGAAAAATGTAAAACCCTCTATTTCTATAATGTAACACACTGGGCCCCCCACCCCCAGGGTCTTCTACCCTTCTATAATGTAGACAAAGTTTTACTACTCACTACTAAAGCAAATAATTAGGGATGCATCAATACCGGTACTAGTATCGGTATCTGTGCTGATACTAGGTATTTTTGTGAGTACTCGTGAAAAAACCCCAATACTAAGTACTGATACCTGCACTCTAAATGTTTAGCTTCAGCTACTGTAAGGTACGGCGTTTGCTGCGGACCTCGCGGCAGCCTGCTGGGGTGACCCTGCAGAGCCCTGGTGAGACCACACAACCCTGGTGAGACCACGCACAGACACGGTAAGACCGCACAGCCCTGGTGAGGCCTGCACACAGCCCTGGCGAGACCACACAGCCCTGGTAAGACCTGCACACAGCACCGGTGAGATTGCACAGCACTGATGAGACCGCATAACCCTGGTGAGACTGCACACAGCCCTGGTGAGAGCGTGCAGCCATGGTGAGACTCACATGCAGCCATGGTGAGACCGCACACAGCCCTGGTGAGACCCATAAGCAGCCCTGGTGAGACCACACACAACCTTGGTGAAACCACACAGTCCTAGTGAGACCCGCACGCAGCCCTGGCAAAACCATACACAGCTCTGGTGAGACCCATACGCAGCCCTGGTGAGACTGCATACAGCCCTGGCAAGGCCGCACACAGTCCTGGTGAGACCCTACACATCCTCCTGAGACCCCACACAGCCCGGTGAGACCCTGCACAGCCTCCTGAGATGCTGCATAGCCCTGGTGAGCAACACAGAGTATGTAGCTTCATATTATTAATCGAGATAAAGATTTGCCACCACATTAGAACAACCAGGTATGTTTACCGTGTAAATTCAAGTGTTCAAATGCAAGCATCCAAGTACTAAATAACACAACAGTCATATAACTGGATGTGATGAGACAGATCATGTTATTAATAGCCAAGACTAAATCCAGTTTTATCACAATGGAAACAAACCGACTTGTTGGCAAAACATGTTCCCCACAACTTGAGCAACACTACAAAGAGGAAAAGTTCTAACAGGCTTAAGTTAGTCAAGAATCCAGCTTATTCCAATTCCAAAGACCATGGCTTCACACTGCACTTTCCCTGAAAATAGGCATCATAAGCAGCTGAACTTGACACGTCTGTAAACAGCTCGAGATCCAAATTACTGACCGCAATCTCCTTGCACAGTGAGTGACCATTGTACAATTCCACAAAATGCTAAATGTAAATCTTCCTGATGATCCATATTAAGCCAGATAAAATGACCCTAAGTGTGAACACATGCCTTGCACTGCACTGTTCCTTAAAAAAAATCACCATAGCCAGCTGAACCTGCCACATCGATAAACAGCTCAAGATTCAAATTACTCACCGCAGTCTCAATGCATAACGGGCAACCATTGTACGATTCCACAAAATGCTGCCATACTTGTAAATCCTTCTGGTGATGCCTATACAGCCAGGTAAAATGACCATATACAGTAAATGCTGTATATAAAAGAAGTATAGGACAGTGTACACATTGTCAGTTGCCTTGTTAATGGAATCTCTTTTTGGGAAGGACAAGTGATGTGTGAACCTGAATTTTTTCATCTCTTCTTTGGCAACAATGCCAAGGATTGCAATTAAATGTATACAGGGGCACTCAAAAGCCCGCCGCCCCCCTCAGACCTTACTTGACTTTCCTTTGTGACTTGACTGAAACCAGCTCTGGGTGTTTTTCAAGTTGCATGGGATAAAGTTCATAGCAGCTAGATTACACAGAATTCAAAAACCTGATTCCAAGAAACAAGAAGCCTTTCAATCCAAGTACCTACATAAAAAAGGCAGCATATATTTCACCATCACCGGTGTCCTCTGTTTTGCCAGCAGCATTGCCGCTGTAACCCTTCTCCTGCTTAAAAGACTGTGCAAGAGTGAGAACCTTCAGAACCAGCGCATCCAGAGGTAAGGGCATCACTGCTCCCCTCCCCCTTAAAAAGACTAGTTGGCAGCATCTGTATGGTATAGGACTATTGATAATCCTATCCTTTATTAGTTCTTACAGATGGATTCTACTTTATATCTCTTTCACCACTCCCTTAGCATAGGTATCTTTTTTCTTTATGTCCATAGATTACTGATAATCACCTGTAATGCTCAATTGAGTGGTAGTATTCCAGATAGCGGCACTTGCACTATTTTTAATCGAGATGTTGTTGTGAAGTTTAGGACCATTTTGATATACCTTTAAGTACTTTTGTGCCTTATCTCACTCTTATTCTGATTCGAGTTCTGTAACAGTGTTGTGCCGGGGTTGTGCCCCATGACTGCATGTTTTGTATTATAACGCTCTTTATTCGTTCTTTGAAAAGTTAATAAAAAATATTGAAACAGAAAAGACTAGTTGGCAGCAAGAGCTGTTCCATCCAGAGGGTAATGTATTTATGATCCCAATGAATTATCAGACATGCTGCTCTGTGCTGGTGAAACTGTTCATTGTAACATAACAACGCAACTCCACCACAGTCCAACTGTACTTTGCTAATAGCATTCTAATATCAGGAAAGAGTGAAGCAAATGGTCTGGGTTCTTTTCACTGATGGTGCTATGATGTGATGACGCAAATGCCTGTAATCAGTTCGCATAGGTCCTTGGCATGGAATGATACCTTCTTTTTTCCTCATCTTCCTTTTAGTTGTTGTTTGTCCTGTATCCACATATTCCCCTCTCTATATTTTTCCTTAACCACCAGTTGAGGTGCCCCGCAAGGAGGCTCTCAAATCATACACACACCTCACATTTTGCTGAGTCTGGCAAACGTACCTTGTCTGTCTCTTTTTCTGTATCCTTTGGTTTAGCCTGCACATCCCTCACTGTCTGGCCCCTGTAGTCTCTGCAGCAACCATCTTTTTGGACCAACTCTAACATCACATGTCAAGCATGGGTGCCATTTTAGGACTTGTCCTTCACCTGGCCTGCCCTCCTACATCTGAACTCATCATGCTAGGGGTGGGCATAATCTTTGGGCTTGAATGGACTGTCAGATGCACCTGAAAGTATAGCTATCACTATAGCTACTCTGGGCCTCCAAAAGAAGATCTGCCAGTCTTCTTTACCGCAGCCACACTGCCTGGGGTGAATGGGTTCACAGAATACAAAGCATTCTAGGAATGGGCAAGAGGGGAGGAGAGATGGGCAGTGTGGCTGCCGTTTAGGAGATAGTGATAGCTGTACTTTCGGGGATCAATAAAAGTGTCAATTGTAAACAACAGCCAATTAATCTGGAGGTGGATACACTTCACTAAACTTTACTCTCCCTGCTGATTTTTAAAAAACACTTTTTTTCCTTTGAGTTCTTTAATTATTGGGGAACATATTGCTCATAAGTACAAAGCACCAAGTTATATGGATCATTTTCTTTTACACATATCACTGCCTAGTGCTGCTCTCTATTACACAGAAGAGAAAATAACAATAACCTGAGGACATGGAAGAGAAAATACCCCACAAATTTTCAATTTCGCCTGGTTAATTTGCACAGAACAAATGTACACGCAATTTTGCTGGACAAAGAGCTACGCAAATCGTTTTTATTAATGGACCCCATAAGGTTATCTCTTCTGTGGCTTTCTATTATTTCTATATATTTTTTTTTTTTCTCTCTCCACTATTTTTTGGGAAACTCACATAATTTCCTTTGCCTATGACAGATATGAAGTGAGGGGAAATCTTGCCAGTGGGGCATATACTATAGGTGTGTTACCCTTTTTGAAAAGTGAAGAAACTCCCCAAAAGGAATATGTGCCTAATGTATTGTCAATGGCAATTTAGCATTCAGAGTGACTCTTTATTATATCGCCTTACCAGCTGAATTAATTCACAAGAAGAATATTTTTATTCTTTGCTTATATGAGTTTGTCTCCCTAAAGAGTAATGTCATAATTTGCTACTGTGAATTATCAATCATGCATAATTATTCAGCTCAATTGGATTTTGTGACATAGCTCCTGCTGCTGCTTGACTGATAATGATTCGAAAGTTGTAATACTTTGATACCTAATAAATTAGCCTATACATTTAAAGATATAGTGCAATAAAACAAATATGGGTTAATTATGCATGAATGACATACTCTCTGATTCTTTTTGCCAGCTTTTATTTTAATGTAGACATTCAGCACCCTGATATACAGGGTACAATTAAATCTAGGAGAGTCAAACATGTTATTTTACTCAAGGTACTAAAATGATTACTGCCGTAGTCCTCTGTAAAACAAAAGAAAACGCGTTGTTAGGTGCATACAGTATCCAAGAACATGCAACTGTGTAGGCCTATTGTTTATTTAATTGGCATTCCTAACTATATCAAAACCGCCGTTCAAACTCATCAGATAATATTGGGTGAGCTTATAAACAGAGGTTACAATGTCACAAGGTATATGTGACTTTAACATGCATAGAAAATGCACTTCTTTTTATATTTAATGTGTGTTCAAAATCATGTACACCATATATAAAAATGGGTATGGTATTAAGGTATGATGTTAATAATCACCTCCTAGTGTATCTCATTTCCTCATGAGCTGGAAATAAAGTAAAATTCAGTGACCTTAATTCCAAGTGATTGAATATTTGGACTAAAGAGTGGTTTCCACACAGGAAAATGGTTCTTCTGCATGAATTATCTGAGAATAACTTAGATGACAATAGGCATTTCCTCAGTATGTTACATTATAATTTTGAAGGACTCCTTAATGCTGCAACTCATTTTCTTCATGGAAAAAAGCCACTATAATATTAAAAGCTATATTTACATAAATGTGACTAACCCACTGCTACCTAGTTACAGTAAGGTCATACAAGGACTTTATATTTTTTTCAGCAATACTCTCTCAAGCCCTTAAATATTCCAGAGATATGCAACACAATTGTGAAGACCTTCATTTAAGAATACTGTATATGTGGGTAAGTAATCTTCTTTAAATTATTTTATAATAATTATTTCCTAGACCATTTGTATTTGTAATCAAAAAGGCCGTGATTTAAATGTTGCGTATAATTTTTTGTTCAATTATCCTCAATTAAATATGAGGGCACCAAATTCTGAATACTCTTATACCTTAAAGGCCTTGGACATGTTAGCTGATCCACTCCCAGCAACATAATGGACCAAACGTGTGCATCAGTGGTGCCAAGGCAGCAGTAGCTACCATGTAGAATATAGATTCATTGCTTGCCTTGAAAGGAAATTGTAAGGATCTGGTCAGGGTCCGTTATGGATCTCAGCTACAGACTAAGGCAGGTTAAGATCAATCACTAGTAGCAACAACAGGTTAATTTCAATCACCAGTAGCAACAGCAGTTTATGTTCAATCACTAGTAGCAACAGAAGTTTATGTTCAATCACTAGTAGCAAAAGCAGGTTAAGTCCAACCACTAGTAGCAACAGCAGGATAAGTTCAATCACTAGTAGCAACAGCAGGTTACATTCAATCACTAGTAGCAACAGCAAGTTAAGTCCAATCACTAGTAGCAACAGCAGGATAAGTTCAATCACTAGAAGCAACAGCAGCGTATGTTCAATCACTAGTAGCAACAGCAGGTTATAGGTTACTTGCAGTTTTGTGGATGTTTCTCAGTAGTAGCAACAGCAGTGTAAAGGTTACTTGCAGTTCTGTGGCTGTTTCTCCTGTAGTGGTGCTGCTGCCAATTGCTAGTCCCATGAGGGGGTAGATTGCACACAGGGGATGAGTGTCCGGAAGTCTGTAGCTGCTGTGCTGCTAGCCTGACTTTCTCTAGTCACAAGGTTCAGTGGGGTTCAAGCTAGAGATGAGGAGATAACGGCCGGCTGGTTGAGAGTTTGCGGCTTAAGCCGCTGTGGGGGGAGGAGCCGGGTGACGTCACAGGAGTGAGTCACTCCCTGTGCCGCGTATGGACCGAGGTCCGGTGAGTATCTTACAGAAATGTAGAGAGCTCATAATAACTACAGATGCTAACATAAACTAGTTTTTGTCAAAATGAAATGAAGTAGGTAAGGAAACAGAGTAAGATAAAATATAAATATGGGTATTAATAAAGCTGTGCATATTTCTGAAGATAGTTAAAATATGATTTTATTCTGTTGATATTTTATGTATTACAAAAAATGCCAAAACACAAATACTTACACAATACACAAATTCTATTTTGGTTCAACTTATTTATTGAAACTCCTTGGACAGAGTAGTGAAAAGTCAAGTTTTTACTGTTTAAATCATACAGAGTAGCCACAGTGCGCTCCTATGTCTTCATGCAAGAAAAAAGGCCATTCCACCAATAACAAGCAAGATAGCTTTTAACTAAAAAAAAACAAAACTTGTAGTTGGATAGTAAGCATAGAGTTTTTAAATACTCTTACTACCCAAACAGTCTTATTGGTCTGTGCAGCATTTCCAGTTCTCTTCAGTGATACTGAATTCAACTCTAGAACTCCAAGGTATAAATGCACATAACTGTCCACTCCATAATTAAAAACACAATGCTGTGTGCATTAGTCCTCAACTCTAGATTCAGCCATGTGAATGTCAGAATAACAAGGATGAAGCCCCCAAGATGAAGGCAAAATCTTGGATGGGTAGTTTTATCCCAAACCTGTAACTTCTTTTATTCTCACATTAAATTTTTACTGGAAGTGTATGCTGTTGTATCTGCACATTATTTTCTTTACATATCCACCGGATATGATTCCACTAGTCCCTTTTCATTGATGTACTGTAATACAAAACAAGTCATGTACGTACTAATTATCCTTCTCTCTGTATATCGATCTTTGTCAGTCCCCATGAAAGTATAACTTTTTACCTATCAGTCTGTGTCAGTCTTTCAGTTTCCAAGTCTACTCCTTTGTCTTTGTAGCCTACCGCACTATATTTCTATCTATTAATGATTTTTTCGGCCGCTTGAATAGAAAACTTAAATATTTGTGTAGCAAAGACTAGCTCCTGGATTAATATGGTTTCCTGGCTTGTTGAAGGAGCATTATATTTAGAATGTTTGTAGGTAAAAGATTATTGCCAGCCAAAGGAAAAGGAATCTGGAATATAATTATATACTGTATGATTATCCACATTAAGTTTATTTATCAAGAACCTATAGAAAATATCTGTTATAATCATCTAACGTCCTTTGATGTACATTCATTTATGTTATTTTGGGAGCTATGTTTATTTATTTTTTTATTAATTTATGTTATTAAATTGCTGCCTTTTTCTTTCGTGTCTATTATTTTAAGTCTGAGTTAAGTCTGAGTTAGCTTTCCTGTTAGGTATCCACTCCCAATACTGTTTCATCAGCAACAAATGTCCTCTACTAGAACTTGTTCACTCTCCATGGACTGTATCTGTCTTTTCTAACATTTGTTATACTTGATATAATTTTGGGTATCTTGGCCATTGACAAACTTTATTGAATTTAAAGGGGGTATTTAAAGAAATAAGAAAGGGAAAATCATGGAAGCAAAACTGGAGTTTATATAGTCTATACAGAGCAATCAGAGTTCTTGTTTTTTTAAAAAAAAGAATAAAACCTTGGTTACCATAAACAACAGCTTTTTTCACTTGTTTTATTTCCTAAATGTTTTCAATTTTTTTTATAAATAGTTCACTTCTAGATTTAGAGGTGTCAGGCTTATTTTTTCAAATAATTTACTGTTTGTTTAACCTGATCTATATTTGCTTAAAATTTCAACTAGTTTTTTATATGTCTTTTTTTCTTCCATTATACATACTGTATGTAAAATCTATTACTATGTCTTTATACTTTTGTATTTCTTTTTATGATCTTATTTATATACTGTATATACACTATTTATTATATGGAATGAGGTTGCTTATGAATGATACAAAGGAGTTCATATTTATTATGAATACAAATAAATAAATACATACTTTCTGTTTGCTCATGATAACAATCCTTCCTTTATGTTGTATTGCTTTACCGCTATAATTCCACAATTTGTTCTTTTCCTGAGCAATTTGTTATAGAACCAATTTATGGCACAGTTTCATGGTTAAGAAAGGTAATAGTGGGTGGCTTTAAAATTAATTGTATGTGCCACTACAAATTTAATTGAATTTGTTATCTCTGTCAGAGAGGTCTGCCTTATGTCAAGGCTATGATCAAAGTTGTACAGATATTTCATAAGGATTCTACTTTTTCCACCTCACTCTTTGGTGTGAAGTGTGCCAGGACTTCTTATCTGAAAACCATGTGTCAATTCCTCAATAACCTTCCTGAGTCCTGATCACTATCTGTAAATCCCTAAAACTTTACAACAGCTAATATCACTCATGTGCCAGGAGATAACATTTGTTTCTCTAGTTTTGTATATAAATATATGATTCTCAAATCCTGTATTTTCACTCTATCATTCAGCCAATAAATACTACGACTTAAAGTCTATGCATATATTTTTAAAACTAATTAAAAACATCCAAAATTGCATATCCTTTATTCTTTTTTTATTCATGATTTTAAAATAACTATATCAACCAAAGATAATCAGACTGAACCAAAAGCACACAGATTTACATCAGCAAATAAATGATTGCCCTCAAAGCAGTAGAACTTTATGAAACGTTTAAGTAATGTACAATATATAGTTAATTATTACATCAAGCAACACAGGCTCCTACGAATTGATCAGTCAAAAAATAGAGATCAGTGGGGTTTTAATGGCACCACATGATAAATCCAATCAACCACAAAATTGCTTCAATTATACATATTATTTTATTAAATACAAACATATTAAAAAGGCCATCATGATACATAAGTGCATAATGATAGAAAAATTCCTACAAAAACCACTCAATTCCATGATTAAGTGCGTACACTGGCAGCAGGAGACGGCCCTGCGTACACTGGAGGCTTTCGTTAGGGATGGTGTTTGGGCTGGTTTCCACTTTTTCCTCCTGAGCTCTCCCTCTCACCGCTTTTTGATCCAACTACACAAACTAGATAAGATAGATTGGGTTGCTGACCTAGGGCTCTTGCCTCAATCCCATCCCTTATTCGGTCTGTTGTGGCTGTGGCTTCCATCTTTTATCACCTGAGGCTGTGGACTGCTCCGTTTTGGCTATTTGTATCGGATGTGCACTCATCAGCTCTGCATTGGGTAGCTCTCCTCCACCTCCTGATAAAGTGCTCGATGCATGAAACGCGTAGAGAAACAACCCAATCCACTGTTTCCAGATAAGGCTACTTATTCATATGACCTGGATCTGTTATATCTCATTTGTTTCTCTATATTATCTATTATATGTGACATGTGACATGATTTGTATAATCATTGATGTCATTGATGAAATTGATCATCTATTGATTAGGTCCTCATGTTTTTACCAATCATCTAAATCATGTTTTGGATATGTTATACGCCTTAATCATGGAATTGAGTGGTTTTTGTAGGTATTCTTCTATCATGATGTACTTATATATTTTATAATCATGGCCTTTTTAATATGTTTGTATTTCAAAAATAATATTTTTAATTGAAGCAATTTTGTGGTTAATTGGATTTGTTATTTGGTGCCATTAAAGCCCCACTGATCTCTATTTATTGACTGACCGATTTAGGGGTGTGGCACCAGTTACTCAGGATCTGTTAACCTCCCTGGCGGTAATCCCGAGTATGGCTCGGGTTGAATTTTCAGTGCTAGGAGCGGTAAACACGAGCCAGACTCGGGGTTGCAGAGAAAAGTGACACTCATCTAAATATTAAGAGGGAGCTGTCATTTGTAAGGAGCACACGGAGCACCTGGGATTTGTACATCCCTGTTTTAATGTTTGATTTTTTTAATAAATATATGTAAGGGATGCACCAATACAATTTTTTTCAAGTACAAGTACTGATAATTGTCCAAGTATTTACAGACACAAGTACTGATACATTTTTGTTTATTGTCATGTGACAGTTTTTCTAAAACAATACAGACTAATGATTTCAGGACAGTGGTGGAGCACCAGAGCCAGGTCCCATCTGCAACCGCTGCAACCCTGGTAGTTCTCATGAAAATGCCGAGTATCGGCACTGGTATCTGAACTGGTATCTAAACATCCTTAGTAAGAATTATAAAGAATATAACATAATTATATTAGCCCAGATATAGATTGAAGTGTAAAACTACCAGCTAGATACTATTGCCTGTGCAATATTTGCGAGAGAGAAGGCACTAGTGTGGGTGCAATAGACTTGGAATGGACAGTTGGACTTCACAGCTATGGGTTAAACAAATTCTGGTCTTGTAGAGCCACACAACCAAAGTGCCCTGTGTTCCTCCTGATGTCAGGGGCTATGTGTGACACACAGTTTCCACATAAGGTCAACTGTGGATGACATCTAAGTCTTGCCAGTTCAATTTTCTAAACTGTTTAGCTGATAACATCAGAAAAATTATACTGTATTTATATTATACATATATTTTTAACTACAGTTGTACGCAGATAAGCATATTATCTACACTATGTTAGTCATACTTCATATAGTACAATTAGAGAGTCCTGCATTGTCATTCATAATTTAAAAAAAGCATACTTCTGAATGCATAATAGCAGATTTCTAAGCTATCACTTATAATCACATCATTTACCCAATATGAAATACATTTCCCCCGGGTTCTCCATGTTTTCATTCATTAATCTAAATAGTGATTTTTTTTTATTTAGTATGTGCCCTTGAAAGATGTAACCTTTGAGGTACCACCATGAGTGTAGCAAATTAATGAGTTAACCTGCCTGATGCCAGTTGCCTCCTAATTTGGGGTAACTGATTAGCATATCAATATTATCATATCAATATTTCATTGTTTTTTTTCTCAAAATGTTAAAACATTTTGCATGCAAAAATATGTCCTAACTGACACAGATTTGTCAAGAGGCATTATTATTGTAATTGGATTATTTTCCCTTTTGCTAATTAGAGAAATTGTCAACTAACGCACATAATTTTCTAATCACTGTCATTATTGTTTAAAGAGTCATGTACATTTTTGCAAGCAGTAACATTTGTATGATTAAAATATCTACTTGGATCCTCTATAAATACTTGAAATTTTTGTTTGACACAACTCGATCAATTTTACACCATCTGCAGCTTATAAATTTAAATATGTAAACAAAATCAAATTACCATCTGTCTGAAAAACAAACTTATGACACTATAATCAGTCTGTTTATAAAAACAATATTTTTTTCATGAAAAATCATCTAAAATAATGTTTTTGTTATTCTGTTAAAAATACAAGACCAACCTAGAACTACATTCTGGGGTCTATTCACGAAGCTGCCGAGGGCAGCCGAGTGAATGACTGATCTGAAGTGAAGTGAGCCGAACACTGTTCAGCTATTCACTTCAGGCTGGTACGGCTAATTTCAGCCGTACATCGGCTGAAATCAGCCGTACATCGGCTTGCTTCGTGTGGCTTTGGGTCGGCCGAACATGCTCAGCATGTTCGGCCGACCCGAAGTGCAGAAGGAGTTCGACTCAGCCGATCCAACATCTGGATCGGCTGAGCCGAACCTCCGGCATTCTACTCACTGCTGTTCAGCTTATTCTCATAGATGCCGAACAGCAGTGAGTGAGTAGGCGAATGCCGCCAAGTGGCATTCGGCTCGGCTATTCTGCTTGGTACCTCTGGTGGTACACTACTCTGTCATTACCATGAGAGCTTGGCAGAGCCGGCTTTCATAACCCCGCCGGCTCCGACAAGCTCTCATTAATGACAGCTGGTCCCAGCTAATAAAAAACAGTTGGGAGGAGCTAGCTGTCACTGCTAGCTCCGCCCAATCATTTTCTATTTTTCTAAAACTTTTTTTGACTGTTTTTCTATTCTTTTCAGTACCACAGAGGTACAACAACAATGTAATGTGGACATTTACACTGACCACTAGTGTAATTAAGTGATTCCACATTAACCATCAATGTAATGAGAAGATTTGCGCTGTCCACCAACATAACAGAGATATTTACACTGTTCACCAAAATAACAGGGATATTTACACTGAACACCTACATAACAGGGGTATGCATGGTGATTCCCCCCCTCTGCTAACCTCTGCATCCCAATCCACCCCTCTCTGCTCACCTTTGCACCCTAAACCCCTCAATGCCCTTTGCACTCCCCTATTTGCTAACCCAGGGGTCTCAAAGTACTAAGTGGCCCGCAGCAAGCTGACAAGTCAAACACACGGTCACGGACAGCGTACCTGACTTGCGGGAGCAGCTAAACGGACTGTTTCTCTGTCAGATGCGGACCACATAGCTTGCCTTGGCTGTGCCAGCACTCAGATCCTTTTGGCCGTCACTCTTTTCTATTCTGACACACGATCGATGTCAGAATAGAAAAGAAAAAAAAATTCCCATTGAAAAGCATTAGGACATTATAACCATTCAACAGAAATCCAACAAGAGGTGATCAATTTAGTGACATCTTTAATGTGTATATTAAGCCAAAATTTGTTTTTAGTTTTTGAGTGGGGAAGCAAATCCTTAATCTGACACGGGGCAGTGTCAGAATAGAAAAAAATATATATATATTTTTTGGCCATAGGAATGCATTGCTAGATTCCTATTGGCTATTTCAATTTGCAATAGCCAATAGCAAACTAGCATTGCACCCGCCCTCTGCAGTTCTCCATCAGGTCCACTACTACTGATTGACAGCAGCAGAGGGTGGGTACAATGCTAGTTTGCTATTGGCTATTGCAAATTGAAATAGTGCATTCCTATAGCCAAAATTGTTTTTTTTTTCTATTCTGACACGGCTCCGTGTCAGAATAGCGGCTGGGAGCGGGAGACTCCCGGAGCGCCCGGGAGAGGCAGTCTTTTTTTTCTTTTGTTTGACGGCAGCAGAACCTCTGGCCAATAGAAAACAGTTGGGCGGAGCTAGCTGTCACTGCTAGCTTCGCACAATCGTTTTCTATTTTTATTTTTCTACTTTTTTAACTGTTTTTCTATTGTGATCGGTCTCGCAGAACAGCCAAGCCGAATGTCGCTCAGCATTCGGCTTATCACTCACTGCTGTTCGGCATTTATGAGAATAGACCGAACAGCAGCGAGTAGCCTGCCGGAGGTTCGGCTTAGCCGATCCAGATGTTGGATCGGCTGAGTTGAACTCCTTCTGCACTTCGGGTCGGCCCACCCGAAGCCACGCAAAGCCACCCGATGTACGGCTGATTTCAGCCGATATACGGCTGAAATCAGCCGTACCAGCCTGAATTGACCCCTAAGTAACAAGGTGGAACTCAAGCACATAATGGGATGGTACTGCCACAGCCTCTAATGAACCACAATGGCTCACAATTAATATGGTCCAGAAACAGTTAGACAAGATTAGCGTGAACAAAGCACCTGGACCGGATGGCTTACACCCACATGTCCTTAAAGAATTGAGCTGTATAATTTAGAAGCCATTGTATTTAATTTTTAGAGACTCTCTAATGACTGGCTTGGTACCAATGAATTGGTGCAAGGCCAATGTGATGCCTATATTTTAAAAGGGATCAAAGTATTTACCAAGTAATTTCAGACCTGTAAGCTTAACTTCAATAGTTGGAAAGCTACTTGAAAGTTTGATCAAGGATCACATGCAATTGTTTTTGCTTGAAAATAATATTTTAAGCGGTAGTCAAAATGGATTCACAAAACACAGAAGTTGTCAAACAAACCGACTTTCTTTTTATGAGGAAGTAAGCAATAAATTAGACAAGATAGCTGTGGATATAGCATATAGTATACTTGGACTTTGCAAAAGCATTTGACACAGTTCCCCCAAGTTAAGGTCTATAGTTATAGCGCATTCAGTCCTTAATTGGATAGAAAACTGGCTTAAAGACCGTATTTAGAGAGTGGTGATCAATGATTCATACTTTGAAAGGTCTGCGGTTGTTAGTAGTGTCCCCCAAGGTTCAGTGTTGGGTCCCTTACTGTTTATTCTAGTTATAAATGACATAGAGTTGGGGATTAAAGGTACCATTTCTGTGTTTGCAGATGATACCAAGTTATGTAATGGAATACAGTCCTTACAACCTTCAAGCAGATCTGAATGCACTGTTTGATTGGGCATCTATTTAGCAAATTAAGTTTAATGCTGATAAATGTAAAATGATGCACATTTGACTAAAAACATGCATGCGTCATACACTCTAGGGAAAGTATATTTGGGGAGTCAATGATGGAGAAAGATCTGGGTGTTCTGGTAGACCATAGACTTAATAATAATATGTAATGTCAAGCCACAGTATCTAAATCAAGCAAAATAGTTTTTTTTGTTTTAAAAGGGGTATAGACTCCAGAGCCCCTGTACAAAGCATTAGTAAGACCTCATCTAGAATATGCAGCTCAGTTTTGGGCACCAGTTCACAAAAAGGATGTTTTGAACTGGAGAAAGTGCAGAGAAGGGCATCTAAACTGATAAGAGGCTTGGAGGAGCTTATTGGAGATTATTTACATGCCGCCTGGCTTCCTGATTGTCCGGGAAGCCGGCCCATGCAAGCAGAAGCACCGGTATCAGTGAGTACTGAAAGCAAAATTTTGGTACTCGTACTTGATACCAAAAAAACTATATTGTGCATCCCTGTTTGAAAGGATTAGTGTTTTTCCCATCTCACTCTCAAAGGTGCGTTAAAAGAACCTTCTTCCTGCTGTACTGTATTTAAAGTACATTTTTTGCTTTATTTAGACCTGGTTCACACCTAGCCAGCATAGTTTTTGTGAGTTTGTACTCGCGGATTCAGCATGCACATGAAGGCGCATGTTTTGACTGGCAGCTTAAGAAACATTGCAGTCAATGGATGAAAGTGCGTACAAACGCACAAAAGCATGTACGAAACATGCTTCTGCTGCGAGTTTTCTGGTGTTTTCATTGAAGTCTACGGGTGAAAAAAAAAATTGAAACTGCCAAAAGAAGCTCATGTCAGGGGTCATTGAAAATCATGGAATTTCTTGTGTTGGGTGTTCAAAAGTGCTTTACCTACTGCTCAAAAATGCCTAGGTGTGAACCAGGCCTAAATGCAGTGTTCAGCCTCCTATGTTCTTTTTGATATTACCTTGCCTTTTAGCCTTGAAAACGGTTAATGCTCTGAGGAAGGGGTTGGTCACCCAAAATGCATAAGCATATTCCCGCCCCCCGTGTTGGGGTGCACCTACCACTATACCGCATTCTTGGACCATCGGCCTGGTTTCTTTTAGGAATAGTGAGTAGAACATTTTTACTCTATTATTTAATTATTTGGTTAATAAACATACTGCACTAGGAGGTGGCCTGGTATGTGTTGTGTTGCACCCTGCAAATCAAATCCTGGGCAGATTTGCTCATGCCTAATCACTGTATAACCAATTGAACAGAAGTAAAAAAACTTACATTAATGACTTATCCAATAAGGATTCTCCTTTGACCAGAACAATAGCTGCTTCTGTCTTTCTCAGAAGGTGTTTCCACCTTAATGGTGTTTCCAACTTGAAATGCTCTTAGTATTTTTTCCTATCTGTGTCCCATTGAGAAAATGTCTTTCTGCCCTGGTGATGTAACAGGAAATTAGAGGAAATCTCACTGGGGTGAGGGGAATTCCTAACATACAAAAACGTCATCAAAATATTTTTCCCCATTGAATGCTTTTTCTTCCAAATTGGCTTGTAATATCTCTAAATTGTAGAGAAGTTTTGGCCTGGATCTGGATACTAGGTGCCGCACCCCTGGTAATGGTTTACAAAAATTGGAAAGAAAAGTGGGGTTTTGGAAGCACCAAAATGACAACTCCAGACAACAATAATGCGTAAAAATGATATTTAATGATATTAGTTTAAAAAGAGGCTCATAGCCAATTCACAAAAGCAACCAGCTGAGTAGATATGTCCCTATAAGCTCATTCCCTTTACAGAAAGTCTTCCATTCACAGTATAGATGTTTTAGGAGAAAAAATGATTCACATTTTGATTGGTAATTTGTAATTAAACATGATCAGGGTTAATTCATCAGGTGTTCAAAATTCATGAAAATAACATAGATAGATAGGTCTGGAAACAATGCTAGGAGGGTTTGGGAGTGGAGCAAGCTTTTTCTCAACTAACACCACCCTACATGCAGAGTAGGACCATTAATGCAAACCATGATTCAGATATACACACATACATGATTGTTAGGCATGATCTGGGTTCAACATATAAACATATAATACATGATCTGGTTTTAAGGCAAGTAAAGTCGCAATATAATGCAGGTAGCATAAATGGTAGTCATGTGATCAAAAGTTATTACTGTTGGAAGGATTAAGTGTGGAAGAGCGGTTTCAACGTTTCGTGCAACTCTTCGCTTCTTCAGGAAAAAGGGGGATATAATTTTACACAAGCCAGTGTATGTGTGTGTTCCCAAATGGGCCCATCCGGGCAACGCACCCAATATGGTCCTCCCCAGTGAGCCAAAGAGCCAAAGTGGGAATCAAGCAACCCAATATTGAGCAGGAGGTGGGAGGTAAGCAATACGGTGGAGGCCTTAAGTGGAAGACGTATCTTATTCACTTGGTTCGTTCCAGGATGAATAGGTCATGAAGGGAGAAGCAGGGAGGAGAGACCGTCCCATCTAACCCCCGATAAAACTGTCCTCCAGACGCCTCCAAGCCACCCACATCCAGCGCCGCCGCATACTAATGAACTACCTGATGAAATAACCCTGATCATGTTTAATTACAAATTACCAATCAAAATGTGAATCATTTTTTCTCCTAAAACATCTATACTGTGAATGGAAGACTTTCTGTAAAGGGAATGAGCTTATAGGGACATATCTACTCAGCTGGTTGCTTTTGAATTGGCTATGAGCCTCTTTTTAAACTAATATCATTAAATATAATTTTTTACGCATTATTGTCATCTGGAGTTGTCATTTTGGTGCTTCCAAAACCCTACTTTGTTTCCCACCTTTTCTAACATCTCTAAAACTTTGAAGTGTACCTCACTTTCTTACTTGGGGACAGTGTATTTTGTTTTATGTTTGTGAATTTTCTTGTACAATCTTAGTTCTTTTTCACTAAAGAGGTGTTAAACACTTTTCAATTTTGTAAATCTAGTGGATGGTCAATGATTTCCCATCACTTTTTCTCTCAGTGATAAGGGTCACCAGGACAAAGAGAGAGTGTAAATCTCCCCAGTAGCCAAACAGAAAAGAAACAAAAACATGACTGAGAGCCTAACACCTCCCTACTATATCCAAAATTAAAACAAAAAATATTTCCCTGTACATACACTGTAAAGCCCCTCCTCACAGTCTTGTACACATGGTCCTCAATCCAAATACATGCTGACTATATCGCAAAGCTGCTTGTCATTGTCATCCAGGCTGGACCCGCACATGCACCCTGCAATCTCATTCAGTTCTATGGGAAGTTAATCTGAAACTCTAGCAATTACACTTTAAATATTTATAATTCCCCTTAAAAAACTTACAATACTTCCTAAAATATTTTGATTTTACACATATTTCAATATTAAAAATGAATAATGCATAGTAAAGGCATATAGTAAAGGCAATAATGCATAGTAAAGGCATATGTAAGTTTAAATTTAATTAAACTTACATATGCCTTAATTCAAATGATGCAGTGTTTAAAGTTATGAAGGAAACAATTTATATGAGCGCAAATTTAATAAATGAGTATTTTCATGTTGTAAAAATTAAATTGCTAGTTCTAATGATATGGTGGCCTTAAAATACCAATTCGTATAGTTATATTGTGAACTGAAAGCACAGCTGGACACTAAAAAACAGGGGATCCTAAGAGAAATCAAAATGTATTCACTAGTTAGCAAAATGAAATAATGCATCTGGCTTTGACACGGTTTAATATGACTGCTCTTTCTAACTACTTACAGGAGGTTTATTAACATCAGTGATTAAAATCTGAATTTACACTCAGACAATATGCATACATATTTTGCAGCTATCGGTGTATGGATTTTTTTTAAGGAGTAGCTAATGTTCAATTTTCAGTGTGAATTTGTTCTTAGCTATGTGCACCTTTGGTCACCCAGATACCCTTTAAATTGCTTGTACATGACTGGATGATTGGCATGAGTGTAGTTGATCCTTCACTACCCTTTACTAAGTTAAGTGAACATTCTATACTTCTTTAGTAAATCAACACATTAGGCCATTGGCCATACATTTGACAGTTTATAGTAGGAAAGATTTGTTGGTGATGTCTTCACCTGTATAGCAAAGTGGCTTACTTTTCATATGTAGTGAGTTTAGCCTCCAGGTAATGTCTAAAGACAATACCCATGAAACCTACAATAATAGAAGCAAATAATTTTAATAATATAACTACAAATATGATTAATAAATAGGAAACTTACCTTTAAAATTACACTAATTTTAAAAACGCATTCAAGTATCTTAACTATTAACAAAAACATAGCTTAATTGTGTATCACTTGGCTGTAGATCCTCAAATCATCTCTGAATTTGTGCTGACAATATCCTTCCTTTTGGAGGGTGGCTACTTTTGTTCCCATGGTCCCTGTGTGTTGTAACGTAGCCACTGCTCCAAGCTCTCTCCCTTGATGAACTACAATCTCACGTTTAGTTAGGTAATTTGTATTCATATTATGGTCCACCACAGAAGCAAGCTTGGAGTGGTGGCTACTTTACAACACACACAGGGACTATGAGGAAAAAAAGTAGCCACCATCAGGAAGGAAGGACAATATCAGCATGAATTCAGAGATGATTTGAGGATCTACAGCTATGTGATACACAAATAAGAAACATTTTTGTTAATAGCTACGATTCTTGAATGCAGAAATACAACCCCCTATACAATAATACAACCAAGCCCCCATGCATGCCCTCCCCGCACACCCACATAAAATAAACAAAGAGCCTCTCACCTGCTTACATTTTTGCAGGGAGGAGGCGAGGAGGTTCCCTGGTGGTTCAGTGGTTGATTAGTAAGGTCTGTACCTTTGGCTGGTGCAGACATTACTAATCCATCCTTTCGACCAGTGCTCAGTGAAGGATCTGAGTGCTGGCACAGCCAAGGCAAGCTATGTGGTCCGCATCTGACAGAGAAACAGTCCGTTTAGCTGCTCCCGCAAGTCAGGTACGCTGTCCGTGACCGTGTGTTTGACTTGTCAGCTTGCTGCGGGCCACTTAGTACTTTGAGACCCCTGGGTTAGCAAATAGGGGAGTGCAAAGGGCATTGAGGGGTTTAGGGTGCAAAGGTGAGCAGAGAGGGGTGGATTGGGATGCAGAGGTTAGCAGAGGGGGGGAATCACCATGCATACCCCTGTTATGTAGGTGTTCAGTGTAAATATCCCTGTTATTTTGGTGAACAGTGTAAATATCTCTGTTATGTTGGTGGACAGCGCAAATCTTCTCATTACATTGATGGTTAATGTGGAATCACTTAATTACACTAGTGGTCAGTGTAAATGTCCACATTACATTGTTGTTGTACCTCTGTGGTACTGAAAAGAATAGAAAAACAGTCAAAAAAAGTTTTAGAAAAATAGAAAATGATTGGGCGGAGCTAGCAGTGACAGCTAGCTCCTCCCAACTGTTTTTTATTAGCTGGGACCAGCTGTCATTAATGAGAGCTTGTCGGAGCCGGCGGGGTTATGAAAGCCGGCTCTGCCAAGCTCTCATGGTAATGACAGAGTAGTGTACCACCAGAGGTACCAAGCAGAATAGCCGAGCCGAATGCCACTTGGCGGCATTCGCCTACTCACTCACTGCTGTTCGGCATCTATGAGAATAAGCTGAACAGCAGTGAGTAGAATGCCGGAGGTTCGGCTCAGCCGATCCAGATGTTGGATCGGCTGAGTCGAACTCCTTCTGCACTTCGGGTCGGCCGAACATGCTGAGCATGTTCGGCCGACCCAAAGCCACACGAAGCAAGCCGATGTACGGCTGATTTCAGCCGATGTACGGCTGAAATTAGCCGTACCAGCCTGAAGTGAATAGCTGAACAGTGTTCGGCTCACTTCACTTCAGATCAGTCATTCACTCGGCTGCCCTCGGCAGCTTCGTGAATAGACCCCAGAATGTAGTTCTAGGTTGGTCTTGTATTTTTAACAGAATAACAAAAACATTATTTTAGATGATTTTTCATGAAAAAAATATTGTTTTTATAAACAGACTGATTATAGTGTCATAAGTTTGTTTTTCAGACAGATGGTAATTTGATTTTGTTTACATATTTAAATTTATAAGCTGCAGATGGTGTAAAATTGATCGAGTTGTGTCAAACAAAAATTTCAAGTATTTATAGAGGATCCAAGTAGATATTTTAATCATACAAATGTTACTGCTTGCAAAAATGTACATGACTCTTTAAACAATAATGACAGTGATTAGAAAATTATGTGCGTTAGTTGACAATTTCTCTAATTAGCAAAAGGGAAAATAATCCAATTACAATAATAATGCCTCTTGACAAATCTGTGTCAGTTAGGACATATTTTTGCATGCAAAATGTTTTAACATTTTGAGAAAAAAAACAATGAAATATTGATATGATAATATTGATATGCTAATCAGTTACCCCAAATTAGGAGGCAACTGGCATCAGGCAGGTTAACTCATTAATTTGCTACACTCATGGTGGTACCTCAAAGGTTACATCTTTCAAGGGCACATACTAAATAAAAAAAAATCACTATTTATGTTAATGAATGAAAACATGGAGAACCCTGGGGTAAATGTATTTCATATTGGGTAAATGATGTGATTATAAGTGATAGCTTAGAAATCTGCTATTATGCATTCAGAAGTATGCTTTTTTTTTAATTATGAATGACAATGCAGGACTCTCTAATTGTACTATCTGAAATCAGCCGTACAAGCCTGAAGTGAATAGCCGAACAGCGTTCGGCTCACTTCACTTCGGGTCGGTTATTCACTCGGCTGCCTACGGCAGCTTTGTGAATAACCCCCCTAAGTATATTTTGTGTCGCGCATTCCTTTTTTAAATTTAATTTGTCCTCCAAAGCTAATTGAAGATTGTGGTTTAACCAATGAGGTCTAAAAGAAAGTTTATAAATACAATATAGGTTGTGTGTAACATGTTAGTTCTATTTTTATCTGAAAAGATATAAACTTCAAATAGTTGTTTGTCCTTCAAAGCCAACAATGAATGCAGTGCATTCAAAATTACTACTATGATTTTGAAAAATATCCACTTTAAATAGCTTTTTATCATTTAAAGCTAAATTAGGGATGTGATTTAGCCAGCAAGGCTTAAAAAATAGTAGAAATGATGCCTATGCAGTGTGTCCAATATTAGTGCTATTTTAATCTGAAAATGTAAACTTTATATTGTATTTTATCCTCCAGAGCTTTAGACCCCGTTCACATGTAGCGACATACCTTTGCAGCGGCCGGGATAGCGCGACTTTTCGGGGGGCCACGTTCCAGCGACGGTAGCGCGGCCTTCTCCATCGGGCTCCATAGAAAAAAGCAAAATTGCGCAAAATCCGCCGAAAAAAGGGTGCGGTAGAAGCGACTTGCCACCGCAATTTGCGACCGCGACGAGCGACGCATGACATGGAGTTAAGACAGCTCCATTGAATAGCATTGGCCGGCGACTTCTCGCGATATCGCGCGGCAAAAATGCACGATATCGCGGCGACAAGTCGCTATATGTGAACGGGGCCTTAGAGAGATGTGGTTTGGCTGATGTGGTCTACAAGAAATTGTAGAAATACTATGCAGGTTTTGTGTAGCATATTAGTTCTAAAATCATTAGGACTTGCCTGTCCGATTCCCTCTCGACTGCACATTAGGAAATGTACCAGGTGCAGGCTATAGTGTGCTCTCACATCCCAAATGATATTTCCAAGAATCCACCGCACATAACTAGTGTCCATTAAATCCAATTTTATTGTAGTGAAATTCAATACAAAGGTTTAGCATATACACCATCAAAGGTCTCTCCCATACCAACTTCTCTTATGCGTATTACCACCTGGGCTTAACAATAGCGGTCATTTTAGTTCTAATTTAATTTGACAAATATCAACTATAAATAGTTTTTGTCCTTCAAAGCTGAATGAGGCATGTGGTTTAGCCAACGAGGTTTACAACAAATAGTAGAAATTATGTTTAGTTTGACCTCCAAAGCTATACCAGGGATGTGGATTAGTCAATAAGGCCTACAAAAAAATGGTATGAATAATGCTTATGCCATGTGCCCAATATTACTGCTATTTAAACATTTTTTTCAAAAATCAACTTTCATCTTTAAAGCTGAGTGAAGGAAGTAGTTTAGCCAATGGGGCCTAATTGTGGACATATCTATTGTATGTAGCATATCACTTCCAATTTAATATGAAAAAATTAAATTTTATATTTTGTTTATCTTCCAAAGCTAAATGAGGGAATTCAGTTGGGCCTACAAGAAATTGTGGAAATAATACCTATGCCATGTGTGCAATATTTTTTCTTTTTTAATATAAACATTACATTTTATTGTAGAAATTTGGCCTGAACATCTGCATGTTTTTTGTCCTTTTCCAAATGCAGCCTATTACAACTGTTTCAATGCGGACTATGGAGTCTGTACCATATTTGCCATATTATTTAAATTGTATTTCACAATTCAACCTGCTTTGTCCTCCCTCTTCATCTGCAGCCTGGTAACACCACTTACATGATCAGGGAGTCTATGCAATATTTCTGGCTGTTGTCTGTGACATAATACACTCAGATTTTTATTGCACAATACAACCTGCTTTATTTCTTCCTCTTATATTGCCACCTAGTAAAATTAGGCAGAGGAGGAGCCTAGCCTAGTAAAACTGCTCACATAATGGGCAGTGAAAATGTACAATATTTTTAGCTGCTGTCTCTGAAATAATGCACTCTAAATTTGTATTTCTTGGTAAAAACATGTATATCTCTCACTTATATTGCAGCTCAATTAAGCTATTAACTTAATACTAGTACTAGTACACTCCCTAGCCACTGTGCTTTATTCCTGGCTACTGTCTCTGAAATATGGCACTGTAATGTTTATTTCCGCATAACAACTTTTGTTTTTTTAATCTGTGCTGAATTTTTTTACACTTTGAAGACAATACAGTGTGAAACTGCACAAAAAAAGACCAGGAGCTATACTATAAAACGGTTTTGCCACTGTTTGGCAATTGATACAAAGTTCAGGAGATTTTTTGTAAACCTTCTGATAGCTTTTAGATCTGTTTGCTATTTTCACCAATTCTGGCCTATTACTTGTAGATTAAAAAAATAGGGTGTCACATCAAATCTACCTAAAGAATAATTTTTTCACGCTGAAATGAATCAGAATGAAGTGCTGCTGCTGTATGTAAGCTGAGCAATAATGTAAAAGTAAAAAAATAAAATACACATGCACATTATGTGATGCCAGAATACAGTGTAGCTGACGCGGTCAGTGAAAATCGTTCTGTTTCGTTATACCACATACATTGGTTTGATTGTTGCTTCTCCCATGTCAAGCCACATAAAACAGAGATCCCTCTCCCCATTGAATGGTAATTCATAGTATTGTTATTTGTATTGATACATGTCCCCCATGCCATTGTCCGGCTCCCCATGCCCTTTGAAAATTCCTTGCCTATTAGCCTTGAAAATGCCCAGAATTGATTTAAGATTTGCCCCCTATTTTCTACAATGAGGCTTGGATTAAAGTTTTCAATTACCAGAATTTAAGATGGGTTCAAAGAATGGCCAACAAATAACACCTAAGTAGATTCCCTCACCACTATTTAATTAATGGGCATAGTATAAATTTAGCTGATCAATTTTTGGACTAATGACTAGAGGGTTTAATCTTTATACCTACTATGAAACTAAACTGGAAAATACTTTGTTGATGGGTATCATTTATCATCATTTGAAACAAAATATTTGGGATTAATGGTGGTGAATGTCTACATATATACTGTAACATATGTACCTCACGTGGTTTATAACAGATTAGGATGAACTTCTAGGTTTTATTTATGGCCATTTTATTGTAATATATGGTAGTGTTTGTATATTGACGAGTGTCTGATAATACCTGCATAGAATAGTAAAAAGAATATCCCAGATCAATATTATTTTATAATTAATTTATAAATATTATTTTTCTAGTGTCTTATTTTACAATGCTACTGAATGCCTACAGTTATATGCAGGTGCAAAGCATTCTGGTGAGCTGCCAACTATCTGCAGGTTTGACCTCTAAGTCCAAGTGATTACATTCAGTAACAGTTCTGGGCACTTAACCTCATAGACACTGTCCCCTAAGGAGAAATCTTCAGTATGTAGTGGATTAAATGGTTACATTCTAGGGTCTTTGCTTTCCTTTAAAAAAAATCAGAACAAATCTACGTAAAACAGGGTGAGGAGCTTTTTGGTTACTCTGTAACTCTCTCCAGGACAACCCCCTGAAATCCATTAATAATACTGGATGAACTAACTAAGATCAAAAGCTTAGGGAAATGCCCCAAAACTCCTTAAACATTCCTGGATAATGAAACTAACTAAAGCTGAACAAATGCGGCAATTAACAGTATTGCCCAGAAAAAGATCCCAACATAAAAAGCCCCAATACCACTTGTTTTCCTACTTGACAATAAAAGCATGCATTAAAATGAACAAAAAAATGTAAAGCCAGTTCTACATTATTTTAATCTGCTCTACAACAATGTGATCTTGTTTCAGAATATTAAACTGCATTCAGTCAATGAAAAAA
>NW_017306359.1:512633-560036 GCF_000935625.1 Nanorana parkeri | reverse complement strand
AAAAAACCTTTTAATGTATGAACTTATAAAATACCCTTATATACCATTAGCAATGTACAGAATGAGACTACTGAGATAGTGCTGTCATTTCTTCTAGCTCTGAAGTCAATTGGCAGTAAACATCCAGTGATCTTGCCTGGAAGGCATTCATTCAGTCCTTGCATTAACATTGTCACTTTTAGTCTGTTTTCACTGACAAATGTTTCTGTCCTCTTGAAAGAAACTCAAAGACAAAATCTCTGTGAGCTTTTTAGCTGGCACATTACTTCCTTTCACATGAACCTGTTCAAATGAATATAAGAAAATAAAAACATGGCGCGGCGATCCGGAGCTGACATGTTCTAAAACAGCTTCGTGACCCTCCGGCATCCTAGGGGAAACCGTGCCGCTCACCCCGGCCATACCGCGCTTCACAAAGCACTGCCGCAGACGGGACGAACATCGGGCATCACGGCCATGTATTCAGCCGGCCAGAGATCACAGTAGAAAGGGAGATCTGGAGGTGAGAGGCAGACACGCACCCCTGCCAAGATGGCGCCGCAGCACTACCACACTAGGCAGCCACAGGAGACCTCCCACTCCCATACCATCAGGGATGATGCAGACGCAGACAGCAGAGCTAGCTCTCCCTCTCCCACCAGAGCTGACACAGCACAGCAGGAGCTGCTTAAGAGAATAGACAGAATGCTTCAAAAAGCTTTGCAGCAAACATCCAAGCAGATCACAGATAAGCTCACTAAAGAAATCCGCGATTTAGGCCACAGAACATCAGACCTAGAATCCAGAATGGATGTCACTGTAGTGACGTTGGAAGCCCATGACAGAGAGCTAGAGGCCATGAGAGATGATAATGCCAGTCTCCTCTCTAAGCTGGAAGATTTGGAGAATAGGTCACGCAGATCTAATATCAGAATAAGGGGGATACCAGAGTCTATCCATGACCTCCCCGCATTCACCACGGCACTGCTCCAGGAATTGGCTCCAACCATACCACACGAGAGGTTGGAGTTTCAAAGGATCCATAGAGCCCTGACACGCCGTAAGCCAGATGGCCCACCACGTGACATCATTGCGAAATTCCTTTACTTTCGCTCGAAGGAATCCATCCTTCAGGAAGCCCGCACAAAACAACCCCTCGTGTTTCAAGGCCACGATTATCAAATATTCGCAGATCTAGCTCCATCCACTATAGCGAAAAGACGGGAATTAAAACCAGTGTTACGAATCCTCCAGCAGCACAAGATTCTCTACAGATGGGGATTCCCTTTTAAATTGTCGTTTTCGCATCAAGGTCGCCAACACCACGCCTCTTCCCTACCCGAGCTATAAGTCATTCTAGCCGAATGACTAGCCGAGCTAGAAGTCATTCTTGAGGAACTGCACCTTACTCCTGATTCGCCAAGTCATCGCTCGATACCCACCACTCTGGATCAAATCGCACAACTGAAAAGGTCTTCATTCTCCCAGCCGAAAACGTCTGTGAGGTCATCGCCACCCCATCCGGCAACTAGATCAGCTACAAGACACTCGGACTCAGAATCGGTCGGCTGAGGGTAACTATGAGTTTCCAAAAGTTGTACCCCTTTAACACGTGTACTACCACACGGAAGTGTTAGTGGTGCACGAACTTTACAGAGACTATACTTGTAACCTAGCTCTAACCCTCAGATACGAACCTGAATGTTGGTTAGATACACAAGGACGCATGCCAAAATTGCGTATAGTCAGTTCATAAGGTTTACCACTTAAGAAGTTTAATGCTGTTATGTTATATACGATGGAATGCTAGAGAGTAATAGACAGGCTTGCCTTTATTTTGCAGTCTTTGAATTAATCTTGTAGTCCTAAAGCTGGATATATTAGGCCGTTAACGATTTTATTGTTTATATTACAGTTATTGTATACGGGTGATGCAAGGCGGGTTTCCCCTGCGATGCGGGAGGCAGGCCTCCTGTGCTTCCCCCCAATTTTTTCCCTCGTCCAGACATTTTGGCCTGGAAGTGAGGATGACTCTTCTGCCCAGGGGAATGGTTTTCTACAATTTGTGTGGCGGGTCGTTAACCCTTGCTCAGAACCTACCGTACATACGGTTGTTCTCATACCCTAACTACTTCACCCTCTCCTATATGTTCTTTCCTCCCTCTCCTTATTCCTTGAGCGCTCCCTCAGACTCTCCCCGAATTTTCAGAGACCACCTATATCCACATAAAAAACACCCATGTCAGCTCTACAGTGCTTAACCCTTAATGTTAAGGGATTTAATTCACCTAACAAGCGTCGTATGGCGTTTAGACAATTCCACTCCAGACATCTAGACATAATATGCCTACAGGAGACCCATTTCTCACAATCGTCCTACCCAAAATATTTCCACCATTACTACCCACAAATCTTTATGGCTAACGCAGACACTAAACATAGAGGGGTTTTGATCGGTTTTGGGCGCTCAGCACAATTTGTTTGCCAGAGGGAAATCCCAGATCCTACCGGAAGGTATCTGATTCTACTAGGAACAATACGCGACGTAGAAGCCACTATTGTCACGTATTACGCGCCCAACTCCCATCAGCTCCCTTTCTTTAGACATTTGCTATCTGTTATATCTGCACATCAAAGAGGCACTCTCCTGCTGTGCGGCGACTCTAACCTAACGACCTATCCGAGTTTAGATCGCTCCACTACAGGGGTGTCACCCTCGAACTCTTCCAGAACCTTCCGTCTACTACTGTCCCAACACGCCCTAGTAGACTGTTGGCGTGAAATAAACCCGACCTCCAGAGAATATACCTTTTACTCGAACCCACACGACACATCTTCCAGAATTGATCATTTCTTTACCTCACACGCCACGTTGCCCTCGGTTACGGGAGCCATTATCCAACCCTTCTCCTGGACAGACCATCAAGGAGTTATAATTTACATGTCCTCTTTTTGGTCAGAAACAGTCGACCGCACATGGTCTCTGAATGACTCCCTGTTAACGGATGATAACGTGTGCTCAACCCTACAAACAGCCCTCACAGAATACACAACTATTAATAATACCCCGGATATTTCCCCCATGACACTATGGGAAGCTCATAAAGCAGTTCTCAGGGGAGAATGCATCCGGGTTGCATCAGCCCTCAAAAAGAAAAGGTAAGCGCTCCTAAAAACTCTGAAAGAGGTGTACATGGCTCGAACTGCGACATATAATGCTCATCCCTCCATACACAACAGGACATTGCTAGATACCGCTAGGCGGGAACTCAATCTACTATTGGCCAACATAGCAGACAAGAGTTTGCGTAGAACTCAACACAAATTCTATCTCCACGGTAATAAACAGGATTCCCTCTTAGCCCGTGGACTTAGGAAGATGGATCTTCACCAAAAACCACTGCGCCTACAAGTATCAGATGGAACTCTAACTAGCAATCCGCGTAAAATAGTCCAGGAATTTGCACAACACCTATCTGTACTATACCAATCCCACGAACCTCTGAATAAGGACTTATTGTCACAAACCCTAGCCAACTTGGCACTCCCAACCCTGTCGGAACCCCAACGCGACTCACTAGATAGGCCAATATCAAAAGAGGAAGTGCAAGCTGCCATAAAATCTCTTAAATCCAACAAAAGACCAGGCCCAGATGGCTTTACGGCTGTCTACTACAAAAAATTTAGCGAACAATTGACTCCACTGCTCACCGATGCGCTTAATACCCTCCGGTTTACGGCTGTCTACTACAAAAAAATGTAGCGAACAATTGACTCCACTGCTCACCGATGCGCTTAATACCCTCCGGTCGGGTGGTAGGTTCAGGCAAGAATCCATAACGGCCACAGTATGCATGATCCCGAAACCGAATTCAGATAATTCCAAATGCACGAACTTTAGACCAATATCGCTACTGATGGTTGGGGAGGATAGCCGCAATCAAAATGTCCTTTTTACCTAAATTACTGTACCACTTTAGAGTATTACCAACTTTTGTTCAGTCCCATGTCTTGAGGGTACTCCAACACAGGGTCTTCACATTTATTTGGTCTAATAAAAAACCACGCCTTCCCAGGTCGGTAATGTATCACAACAGGCCAGAAGGAGGATTGGGAGTCCCGAACCTCCAAAAATATTATCAAGCTGCTCAAATTGCTACTATCACCAAATATCACGCTAATGGTGAGTCACCCCTGTGGGTCTCCCTAGAGGCGATGGACTGCGACCCCATTGCTATAGACAACCTCCTGTGGATTAGACCGAAAGCCAGATCCTTTCTAACCAACCCAATTACACGACACTCCCTCAAGATATGGGACTCGGTAAAATACTCCAGTGGACTAATATCGCCACATCTCCCCTTACTGTCTATAATCAAGAACCCCTTGTTTCTCCCGTGCCTTGAAACCCCCCTGTCATTTAGAAATTGGGTCTCAAATAAGATAACAACATTTAACAAACTTATAGACGCAAACCAAGTCATTCCGTTCCAGGACTTACAATCTAAATATAACCTACCCCCTGTTGAATTCTTCAGGTACCTCCAAATTAAACATTTCATCCATTCGCAGATAAAATTTCCAATTCCCACCTTCCATATGACTCAGTACGAAAGAATATGTAGCCAAGACCCCCATGTCCCGGGTCTGATTTCGCAATTATACTCCTCCCTACTAGCCGGCACGGGCCCGCCACATCACGTATATATGGACCGCTGGCAGGCAGATCTAGATTGCACGGTTGACGAAGACACCTGGTTTCAAATATGGGAAAGTACCAAGTCATGTTCCAAAAATGCTCTGACCCTTGAGGCCAACTATAAGGTACTTCTCCGTTGGTACATAGTCCCTACACAGGCGGTACACTTTGTCCCGGATTGTGATGGCTTATGTACTAGAGGATGCGGCGCCAGGGGTACATACATTCACATGTGGTGGTCGTGCCCGGTTGTGGCAACACTATGGCGTAAGGTCTTTCAGATTATTTCTGTACTCATGGGTAAGCATATCTCACCATCCCCGCAGGAAGCTCTTCTCAATGTCAAACCGTCGGGTCTCACTAATCCACACTTCAAACTGATGTTACATGTACTGTCGGCAGCTAAACGCACAATAGCCAGAGCGTGGATGTCAAAATCCTTAAGCTTATCAGAAGTCAAGAAAAAAGTACACTGGGCGTTTTATAATGAGAAGCTCTCTGCACGCGTGCAGGACTCCATGCCTACATTTGAGAAAATCTGGGACCCGTGGGTCACTCACTTCCTCCCTCCATCCTTTGATCGGAAGCTTTTGTCCCTTTAATGTTAGGCTGTCCCAAAGTTACCCAACTATACCTATACCACACTTAGACCTCATCACGGAAGCCTGTAGGAAGCGCTCTTCTTCTCCCCCTCCCTCGCTCTTTCCCCTACCCACTGTCTCCCCCTTTGTTAAACAATAGAAATTGTAAGTAAAATAAAAATATGTTTGATTAACAAATGAATTTAAGATTATTTCATATCAGCATGCAGAGCTGCTTGCTGATGTGATTTTAACCAAAGGGGTTAAAGGACCACTTTAAGTTCACACTTCCACTTTAGCAGGATTTAACTACTGCATTGTAATTGAAGGGTAGTGATAACACTGTATATGTAGACTCTCAGTGTGGCATATCATCCATAGTCTTTCCTGATTAAATTGTAAAATGTACAATTTAAAGTGCTAAACCATGAAAAAGCTAAGTATACCGTCAATAACTTATATAACTTATGTTAAAGGGGAATGTATAGTTCTTCTTTACATTTCTTTGTCTTTGTTCGGGAGCAAAAGATGAATTGTTTGTTTTTTTAAACTTAGAATTGGTGTTTAGTGTGTATTAATATTTCATATTTACCCTTCTGTATGTGTCAATCATTTGTTCTCATGATGCACCCTTAAAAGGAGAATTATGGGAAGAGTTAAATACACTCATCCCCATAATTAGAGCCTAAGTGTGACGCTGAAGCTCTCACACGTCGGCTCTATAGATTGAGAACTGAGTGATCACATACCACTGATCGCTCAGCTCCTAATTTTCTCAGTCACTAATCCCCGCAGGGGAGGGGATTCCCCCCTCCCCTCTCTGTTTATCCAGCACTGACTGGAGGGACAGACAGGGAAGGGGTCGGGCACAGCTCTAGAGAGGCAGAGCCAGCTGTCAATCAGGTGGTGGGGTCAGGATCTTTCCCGGCTGCAGCGTGGCTCTGCGCTGTCAGCATGTAACAAGCAATAGTCTGCTACATGCTAAGTTTTGGGTCACAGGAGGACATAATAAATGTCCTCCTGTGACCAAAAAGAGAATTTTGGCCCAAAAGGTTTGGCCATAGTTCTCTTTTAATCTAGCTCAGTGAATAAAGCAATGGTATTGATGAAAGTCTCAAAACAAGCACCATGCTGCAGCAGCTCCCATATTTCTATTACTGTGTATAGATTCTCTTTAAATTATTTACTGTAAATGATGCCATTCCTTTTGTCATGCCATATAACAGTACAGTAAGTAGTTTGCTATATGATTTTTGCATTGCATAAATTTGCTGTTATATTAAATACAGAGATTTGCTTATACATTTATACGAGGAGGGAGCTCTTTGTGGCTCCATGCAATCAGTGGCTCTCCACTATATAACCATTGTAAGAAGAACAGTAAAACACAATCACTGTGTAGCACAACAATGTAGGAACCAGAGCTTGACATGAGCTAATATGGCTCCCCCCATGAATATGTTTAATATAATATGTTTTTATAGAGCTGCATAGATGGACACTTTTCCATCACCTATAAGATGTTGGACTCAACCCCACTGTGATTTACTAAAAGTAAATAGGCTGTTCACTTTGCAATAGAGTTTGCACTTTGCAGGGAAAGTTGCCCCTTATTTTAGTGAATGAGGTGAAGCTCTGCTGACTTCAATCGCTGAATCACGTGTAAGCAAAAACGCAGTTTTTTCCCCTTCATATTATCTGGTATTCTTTGCAAAGTGAAATTTTATCACATTCAACAAGTTAAAGGGAAACTTCCCTTGCAAAGTGAACAACCTATTTGCCTTTAGTAAAAAAAACAAAAACATTGAGTATGTGTGACCTAATGGGTTTATTTACTAAAGGAAAAAAGGCAGTTCACTTTGCAAGGGAATTTGCACTTTGCTGGGGAATTTTCCATTGGCTTAGTGAATTAGGTGAAGCTCTGCTAACATCCATCACCTAATCATGTGCAAAAGCAAAAATACTGCAAGGAATTTATTAAAATTGGAGCAGACAGAATTTGCAGAAGTTGCCCATGGAAACCAATCAGCTTCACTCTTCAGTTTGTTCAGATGGGTTTTTGAAAATGAAAAATAGAAGCTGATTAGTTGCCATGGGCAACTGAGCCAGATTCTGTCTGCTCCACTTTTGACAAATTCCCCTCACTGTGTATTTTCTTTCCACATGTTTGGGTAACTTTTTCAAAGGGAAACTCCACCACATTTACTGAGCTAAAAGAAACTTTCCCTGCAAAGTGAAAATTCCCTTGCGAAGTGAGCAGCCTACTTTCCTTTCCTAACAAACTTTAAAGAAGAATTCTGGACAAAAGAAATCTCAACCCTTGCAGTGGGGCTACCCCCGCACTGAATGCGTTAAGTGTTCGTTTTGTCTAGGGAGCTAAAATAGGGTTAAGATTTATTTTACCTAGAGTTTTTGTTCAATATAAAAGTCCACTTCTCTTGACACCCAGTATAGATAATGTCCTGAACTCTTTTGTAAATGTTGTATGCAGTGGAATATGTACCACACATATATTGATAACAATGTATGCTTTGTTCTTTATTCCTGTGCTCTTCTCAGAAGGGTAAGAGATATTCCTTTATTATCCAAGGGAAGAGATTCAAAAGATGTGACTAAAAATGTCAAAACATGTTCCCTTTGCATACGGTAAGTGAAGGCTTAGGGAAAGAATTCTATTTTTTGCCTACTATCTGAAATATCCTTATGTGTCTGTGGACTGAACAGAAGCATATAATTTACCACCACATGAACTATGATTATACAATAGCAGTGCTTTAGAAATGTCAGCTGGTGCTGCTTTGACATCACTATGTATGTGTAATATATCACCTGCCTGTCAAGGTTTTTAATTTCTTATGCATTCAGTGCAGCAGGCTAATCATAGTTAAGTTGCATGCCTTACCACCACTGACTTTGATTAGTGGTTAAATAAACTACACATTCTGAAAAGGTCTGTAGACCCTGGTATGGTTTTGTAAAGCTTTCTAGAATATGACAAGATGGATAAAATACGTAGTACAGTTTATCCATTATAATTTGTTAAACATGTGCCTGGCATCAAATCAGCTGTCAACACATGCTTTTGTATTTTTTTTCTTATTTTACTGCTATTGTAACAAAGTAGAAACCTGTTTGCCCTTGTTATTGATAACTAGGTTTACTAAGCTGTGATGACCAGTACTATATACTACTGCCACTAATTGGGGTAAGTCAGTGTATATTCTATTTGGTGCTATACGTTTATTTTAAGATGATTCAGAAACAGCCTTAACGCCCATTTCCATCTTTGCAGAGGTATTTAAAAAAAAACATATGCCAGTAATGTAAATCAAGTGTACATGAAGCCAGCTTATGCAGTTGCTGTATATGAACACAGAAACTTAAATAGTTTGTTAGCTTTCCTCTTCATATTCTCATGGAAATGGCTCCCTCTGTGCTTTGAAAGCAATGTGTGAATATTACAAGTGAGCTCTCCACCCCCCATTCATTAGTATTGATTGGGGCATCCTCCTGGACAGTGTATTGTGTGTAAAGGCAGAGCTGGTGTTTAGTGATAGTGTTACACAGAATCACAGGGTGGGGGCAGCTTTTTACAGTCTTTAAAATCCAACCCCGGTGTAAGACTGAATTTCCTGTGGAGAAAATTTTGAATTTCTAAGATTCCGGCCTCATAAAAAGTTAATAAAAAGCCTGCAATATGACTCATGAAAATGTGCACACATACATTATCGCTGAAACTCTACATTACCACAATAAATGCTAATAACTTACAAAAGTGGAAATGGACTTTAAGGTCAAGTGAAAGCTGAAAATGTAACAATAGTAATGATAAAAATAATACAAATTTGCTTTACAATCATACATGATATAATAGAAAATAAAATTCCAACCTTTGTTAGCTAATAAGTCATATTCATGTAAAGAAAGTGCCAGGGAGCTATAATATGAAAAACTGCATTCAAAAACTCCAACAATAGTCATTTTAAATACAACAAAAATCTACCAACACCGTAAAGCTGTTTAATAAGAATTGCAGATTTGTAGGCTTTATATGACAAGAGACTGTGTAAGTATCTTCTACTATAAAAGCTTCTTGCTGCCATTTAACATTTTATCACAAACATGCACAGCTCAGGTCACAAACCCAGTATGCCAAAATTATGAAACTCCCATGCACGTGCGCAAGAATTACAATACATCACCGGGAAACCGAAATGAAACTAAATTAATTTATTGCAGGGTTACATGTCCAGTAACAGTAAAATTTACAAATAGTGGCTCACATTAGTAATTTAAAAACACCTTTTTTTAAATAATCAAAACTTCTATGGATCTTTACATGGTGAGAATTGCATAGAGTAGACTTGCCAAAAGTAACTACTGCTAAGCAACTAACATCCAAACCTAACTCCCTGAAAAATCATATCATGCCTAAAATTGGAATTTTAAGTAAAAAAGTATAAACACAAATGAGCCAATAAAAAAAAACTTAACAATTTTATATATCTTGGTTTTTAATGATTTAATTTTTCTTTATGCTTTCAGAGGAAACGTCTGTGCTGTGTAAGTAGGGTTTGATAAATTGTAATATTATGGAACTTTTATAACAGAAATGCTATTAAAACATATTGCTAGTCTAAAGTAATTACTGGCAGGTAACTAACACCCAAACCTGACACCCTAAAAGTGCCTAGAATCAAAGTAAAAAAGTGTAAACAAAATATGCCAGTAAAAAAAAAAAAAGCATAAAAACAAGCAGGAGTGAAACAGAGAGCAGAAAGAATACACAGGACACAGCACCCAGCAGTGGCGGAACTACCGCCGGTGCAGGCGGTGTGGGCGCCCGGGGCCTCAGGCTCTCGGGGGGCCCAGCAAGTTGCCGGCCGCCGGATCGTTATCCAGCGCGCGGCGGGCCCCTGTAGAGGAGATGTCTGTGCTGTCTAAGTAGGGTCTAATAAATTGCCTTAAGTACTCAGCTGCTTACTGAACTTTTATTCTACTTAAAACTAGAAGTCATAACAGACATTCTGTTAAAACATGCTGCTAGGCTAAAGTTTATTTGTTGTATTACTGAAAGGGACTGTGTATTGCTAAGTCCCTCTGGAGAAAATATATTTTTCTGTAACAACATCAAACATTAGATCAAACATTCTGAGCATGTAGAGAAACTCAAACTAACAAAATGCAAAAGCCCTGCTTGAAGGCTTACAATACCATTTTGCAATCCAATAGAAATCATTTTAGCTTCTATACACAGCAGCATACCTTAGTTTATATCAAAATACAGGACACTGTGAATTGAGAATGTGCAGAGTTCCAAACAAGGCAGTGATTATTCAGACCAGGGCATTTCCTGATTATTCTTTGTGTGTGTATATTATGGCACCCCCTCTGCAATGAAAGAAAGCAATCTTTTTACATCCGTTTCCACTAGGGATCACATCAAGAAAAGTTGCTATGTGCATCAAGTTGCTATGTGCATCAAGTTGCCTTGTGCATAAACATCTGCTTGACCTTCCATATTGGAAGCAGTGTTAATCTATGGGCAGCCGTATCTAAATGGACGTGTGTCCATTTAAATATGGTTACGTCTGGCTTCAATCAGGTCCAGAACAACAAACAGATCAGAGTTCTGTTTCACTAGACCTGATTATACCAGATTCGGGGTAATCTGACGTAAACAGCTTATTATATCTCACATGTGTGGTAAACAGCAACCTCATTTAAATCCTCCAATCAGGTTTTCGCCCAATGTACATTTGGTTGCCACTGTACAGAAAGGAAGATAAATAAGGTATTGTTACCAAGCCAAAGGCTTGCAGTATGAAAGTATGAATAGGTCTGATGCTGAGAGGTAAACCACCATAATTGTACTGTACATTATCTTGTAAATATTGCTTTGTGTGTTATTTGTAAATATGTAACCCTACCAATGAATGTATATTGCTGATTGAACTACTTCTTTTGTCTAAGAATCCTCAGCTCTAGGGGTGTTTATGTGAATATTCCTATAGTGATTGAAATATATTTACATATACATACTGTATACCTGGGTAACAGATCACAGATTCAGCAGTAGTGTGTTATGCAAAGCAGCAGCCAGCAAAGTATACAATAATATCCTGCATTAAAAGAGGGATTTTGGCAAGGGATAAAAACATAATCTTACCACCATATAAATCACTGGTTCTGCCTCAGCTTGAGTATGCGGTTCAGTTTTGGTAATCAAAGCTCAGGAAAGAAGTCCCCAAACTTGAGCAGGTTAAGAGAAGGGCTACAAAAGGTAAAAAGGGGATGGAAGGCCTGAGCTATGACGATCGCTTCCAGAGATGAAACTTGTTCTACTTAGAAAAGAGGTGCTGAAGAGGGGACCTAATTTCAGTTTTTAAAGTCATTAATGGGGACCACATTATCAGGAATAAAATGTTTACACCAAGAACTCTATTAATGACACGAGGGCACAACAAGAGGTTAGAAGAAAGGCGGTTAAATCTTAGACTGCACAAGGGGTTCTTTTCTGTGCAAGTAGTAAACATGTTGAATTCCCTTTCACAGTAAGTAGTATCCGCTGATAGCGTTGATAAATTCAAGAAACTTTTAGATGAATTTCTTAGTTCACTAAATATACAAGAATATGTGAACTACTAGTACCAAGTAATGTATATCCAGACACACTCGCACACACAATTACATACATAGGTTGAACTCGATGGACCTGCGTCTTTATTCAACCTTACCTACTATGTTATGTTCAGACGTTAAGTTATAGTTCAGAAGTTAGGCTCTGTGAGAAATGTCAGTGCATTGAGTAAGTACATCCTATGGGTATCTTCAATAAGTAAATTTACAAATGTCTAGATCAATATTGTTATTAGGTATGTGATCGAACTTATGAAAATTCATATATACCTATTTTTTGTTTTTGACCACATATACCCATTAAGCCTACAAAGAAAGATTTAACAGAGATTGACATTTGGCAGGTCTGCTGCCTAAAAGATTCTAAGGTGATGAGGTAACTTTTGTAAATCAACAAGATTACGAGGAGGGAAACAAATGCCCTCAAATAACAGAATGTTTAAATGACCTACTTAAAATAGGGGTTATTAAAATGTTTTAATAAAATGGTAAAAAGGAAGTGAAAATTTAGCTGAGGGGTAGCTCCCTCTGGTTTGCACCCTATGTGGCCACATGGGTTTCACAAGGCTAAAGCTGGCAGGAGACATAAATATTTCTGTCTGTGTATATATGTGATATGTATATAAAACATAAAAAATGAATGAACTCACAGCCAGCAGCAGATACAAGAGTAACACTTCACAGAAAGTAATAACAAGTCATAAAATGCCTCCCTGTATAGGCTGTTTCAGTCGCACTCATCCCCATGGTTACAAAATGCACATGCACACTGACTACTGGGCAAAACAAAAGTAATTTAAGTTATAATGATTTTAGTATTTAGGCTGATACAGAACAAAGGACCTCAACCATGGGTATATGCACTACAAGGGGGAAAGGTTCATGAAATACTCCTGCCTTCCAAATTAAACATAGAATACTGGATTTGCAAGTTTAGCTAATACTTTATCGTATGCAAAACAAATGGAATTAGTCATTTTCATTATTTTAAAATCAGAATCCGGGCTTGGTAGAGTATAGGCTCATGTAAACTAGGGGGTGCTTGATACAAACCCAGATAGCAAGCAATTGAGCTGCAAGTTTGAAAATGACTTGCTAAACTATTGCAGACTTGCCAAGCTTCACAATTTTGTTGCACAATTACAGCAAGTCTGCACTGCAAGCAGGGCTGTCTTTAACGCAGGGCAAAAGGGGGCAGTTGCCCTGGGCCCAGTCACTGTTGTGGGGCCCAAAGCAGCTGCCCCTTTAGCCCACAAAAGATACACACGTGGCATTGTTCTGTTTACTGTGCGATCGGTTGTTCCTTCCATGCTATACACCGCATAGCTTTACCATGTGATGTCTCACACAGGGTTACGTCTCCCTCTGATGTCTCCTCCTATCTGCTCTGCATTGCATGGTGGGGGTGGGTCAGGGTGTGGCGGGTAGGGGCTGCCCAAAAAAATGTTTGCCCAGGGTCCAATCAATGTTAAAGATGGCCCTGACTGCAAGTCTCCAGATAAATGTGCTTTGCAAAAGTGCTGTACACTTGCAGAGCTCTTGCTAAGACCAGCAGGACTCTTGCTGTAGACTTGCCAAGCAAATTTGCTACAAATTAAAAAAGTGTCAACTAGAACTTGTGCTGCAAGTGTTCTGCAAGTCTACAACTTGCCAGGAATGTGTGCAGCAAGTTAACAAGAATTACAATTTAACCCTGCCAGAAGTTTGTGGAAAGTTATCCTTGCTATCTGGGAATGTGCTATAAAAAAACAGTTGCATAGAATAATCCCAGATCATTAAAACGCTGATGCACCATGTGAGAGCATTTACAGTATGCCCTCATATGGATTAGATTAAAAAGAGAAAAAATAATACATCTAGAAAGTGAAAATGAAAACTGCACATGTGCGCAAACGCCTCTATAGAACAGGCCGGAAATATGCTGTGGCGCGCAAACGGCAGGCGCACATGAAGTGATGTTACAAGCATTAATGAATTGGCCTATTTAAATGAGCCTGCCCTTCTTACTATGCTGATGGTCTTTTAGCTGTGTGTGTTCCTGTGTCCGTTGACTTGTTAAAGACTACTGCCTGTACCCTCTTGACTTGCATTGTTGGACTCTTTATGATTGCTGCCTGCCCCTGACCTCGGCCTGTTTCTTGGATTTGCTTATTGCCTCACGATTCTGTACCTCGCTGCCCTGCTTGTTCTGATCCTTGGCTATCCTTGACTACACTCCCGCTTTCGGATTTGGCTTATCTGCTCCTGGAATTTCCTTGCACCAGTGCCCGATCCCACCTGTTGCACTCGTGCTTCTCGCCATCCTCTAACACCCAGTTCCCACCTCCAGGGGGTGTAGGACGCAAGAAGAAAGAGAAGTCTCCTCAACTGTCGGTCTCTCACCAGGTACGTGATAACATCTATTGCAGAATCTCATCAAGTGAGTACAAACAGAGCAGGACAGTGTTTCAGCCCAAGGGGATCTTAATAAAGTCATGTTATTACTAATCTCTATGAGGTTAATAACCTCACTTAAACAGATTTCATAGAGATTTGCCTAGACACTAATTTGAATGTATGGATATATTCAGTATATCAGTATACTGTATATAAATATAATGACAGATAAATATACTGCATATATAATACTAAAATCTCAAACTGGCCCAGTAAGGGATTAGTCACTGCTATCATTCACTTGGATGAGTCGTCCACTTCCATGTGTGTGTCCATCTGTCATTTTATTTTTTTACAATTTGTTTTTTTAGTTCTAGCTAGTGTTGGTTTTGGGGGTCTGAAGGCAGGGGGGCTTATTTGCATCGGAGTACCCCTTTATTTGCATTGTGGTATCCCCCATCAGCTGCCGAAGTAAGCCAAAGGATCAGCCAAAGCTATGGTTAGATCCTTTGGCTTCTTTGTGAATAACCCCCAAAGTTTTACAAGGTGAATCTCAGCTTCAGATGTAAGGTGCTTCAGGTAGCTCTTTTTGAGCTGCAGCTATTCCCCCAGTTTACCTGTTGTTTTTATGGGTCTGTTAGTGCTTGGAATGCTTTTGGAAACCCTCATTTGGACTGATTTGGGAAATCCCATACATCAAAAAATCCTTCTGACCCTGTGCAATGGGAAAACAGTATTTTTGACTTACTGTAGTTTCTGTACATATTTACTTAGTTACATAGTATTTTAGGTTGAAAAAAGACACAGGTCATCAAGTACAACCTTTGTGCGTGTGTGTTGTGCATGCGTGTGTATAAAAGTCCCTGTGTGGTCTAATATTTAAGAGTACCTGTACCCCTTTATGTTACTGTTCTTGGAGTTCAGTAGGGGGCACTGGTTACACCCCTCTGCCTTATATTAACAATGGGAGTAGAAGAGGTTATATCCTGACTGCCTAACAACTTTTATTTGCCAGTGTCCAGTTTTCCTGTATGCATGTCTCAGAATCCTTCTTAAGGTGCCCATACACCTTACGATTATCGGACGAAACTTTTTGTCCGATGATCGAATAGTCGTACGATTTTCATACTGCAGCCCCATCCTGCCCCGATGATTGCAATATTTATTTAGCCGTAATTAACGAAAAGCACCTGGACAAAATGCGGTAATTGATTTGCCGTATTTTCGTTAGCGCAAGCGCAGTGTAGATCGTACGACTTTTGACGGACGGAAACGCCAGCAACCTTACTACAATCGTACAATCTAGAAATGTTTAAAACATGCTTGACCGTCAAAAGTCGTACGATTGTACAGTACTGTTGGTCGGATACTGCAATGCACACATACGATTATCGGCCGAAAAGTCGATTGCATATGAAAATCGTACGATAATCGTAAGGTGTATGTGCACCTTAACCCTGTGTCCCTTAATAAACTCCAAAATAGGATTTTATAGTATATAAAACATCATGTTTCTGCATGGAAAACCAGGGACAGATTATATCCCTGTGAAATCCTACACTTGCCCTGCCTACACACACCCTTTATCAGTACACATCTTAAAAAGGTTTCCAAATGGAAATATAATAAATATAATAAAGAAACGTTTATGATGCTAATTGCAGTGTATAACTATTGGTTTGGCAAATTCACCATCTCCATTAGAAATTTTGTTAAGTTGAAGTTGTAGTGGACAATGAAAAAAAAAAAAAGGTCTGGCAGAATTCAGCAACACCACAGGAAACAAGAACGTGACCTTGGGGATTGGGCACAGAGGCCCAATCTTTTTGAAAATAAGATTTATTTGCAAAAAAATAATTGGCAGGATAAAATTTTAGCGATGAAGACTGAACACAGAAAGACTGAACAGATGTGTGTGTTTTTTAGTACCTTGAAACACTGGGCTAATTTAGTTGAGGCAAAAAGGTTGTTCACTTTGCAAGGGAATTTCACTGTAGCTTTGTGAAAGAGCTGAAGCTCTGCTGACTTCCACCAGCCAATCATGTACAAGCAAAAAATACTGTGTATTTTATTTTCTTGCTCGTGATTGCATATTCTTTGCAAAGTTAATTTTGTGCGCCACATTCACAATGCTGAGAGAAAATTCCCTTTCAAAGTGAAAATTCCCTTGCAAAGGGAACAGCCCATTTCTCTTTATTAAATCAACCTACTAGGGAGAATTTATCAAGACTGGAGCAGACAGAATCTGGAGCAGTTGCCCATGGCAACCAATTAGCAGCTCTCTTCAGTGACACAACTAGACATGTGCGATTCGGTTCGTTCCGAAATTCGTTTCGGACGAATTTTCGGAAATTCGGAGATTCGGATGCATCCGAATTCCGAATTACAGCTAAGACGAATGCAAACGAATCCGAAATTCCCGATTTCCCGAAATCCGTTATTGGATGAATTTCGTTGCAGCAAAATGACATTAGGAAAAAAAAATGACACCATTTTACCTGTACAACACATCTATGCTTAAAGTACAGAGGCTATAGAGTAGCGGGTAAAGAACAGGCTTGCTAGCTAAGGTTGCAGGTTCAAATCCTGGCTAAGTCAACTAATATTTAATTTAAAGTTTTTTTTTTTTTTATCCCTCGGCAGCTTCGTGAATAGACCCCTGTATGGTCAATAAGCATGTGTGTATAGTTTCATTTTCAGGATATTAGGCATGTGTATTTATAGTCCTCTCAATTCCATAGCTGTAATTTACAGCTATGATTTATAAAAAGGACATTTTTGGGGGTTGTTTTTTCACACTTTCTACTGCTTGTCACAGAGCTCTAATTCTCGCCGAAGCTGCTGTGAGCAAAGGGAGACTGGTAAAATGTAACAGACAGCAGGAGAGTTTGTTGGTTGGAACAAAATTTCCTTTGATCATGATGATTCATTAGTCATGGTGATCACATGATCTGACACCGCTGTTATAGAATGATCAGGCATAGTCTTCAGCTGGACTGTGCAGTTGTCTGCAGGAGATCAGCAAATCCTTCTGCAGCTGAAATTGATAGGACTTTAATAACACTCTCATGGCACAGGGAACTAGCTGGAAGGATGTTAATTTAGAGAAGGGGGGTCATGAAGAAGTTAAATAATTGCTTGCACATGTCCCTAAACACAATAAATTAACAATACGATTATGGGAATTGGGCCATTGGAATCAACAAGAATCCTATGGCCCAATTAGCATTATTATTCATTTTTATTAGATTCAGTCCAACTTGAGATAGAAGTGCTGCATTTTAAAATATACTTTTGATTGAAGATGGCATTATTTATAGGATAAGTGAAGCAAAAATAAGAAGACTTGTATACCTCCATTTGAAAAAAGAGTTGGAAAAACGGAAAATGTAAAAAAAAAAAAGGAAATAATTACCGGCTGATCAGCAGCGAAGAGGATTTTATTTACAAATCTCTGCCAAACGTAAAGTGGTTCAACAAGGATGACCTCTAATTTGGCAGATCGATTCACACATCTTTGATATTAAGCGACTATGATAATAATGGATGACTATTAAGATGATTTCATTAGTAGCTTGCAAGCTTAATGCAATATTGTCCATTTACATTTTGCAAAAGTATGCCTTCATCATAATTCCCTGTTTAAATAGAGAATACGACTTGTTCTTTGTAATAGATAACTACAGAGTAAGGCTGTGTTTTAGTACATCACATAATCCATGTACTGGAGTTTTCAAGGTCATATTTTTGATCATAAGTATGTTTCTGTCCACTTTTGTAAATTAATAGCATAACTGAAATTTTGTGTAGTATGTGTGCTAATGCAGATATGGTACATTAGTGAAAAATAAGTTTCATGGCCTAAAGACTAAAGCATTTCACTTTCAATTTGTCCTTGAGGGAGAATAACCTGTTTTAGAATTGTACCTATGCCAATATCTCAATCTCTGTAATAAAACTGATGAGGTCAACATTAGTGGCTTTCATAACAATAATTGTCAGATATTTGTGATGTAATTCAATGACATATTTCCATGTCTAAAACAAGCAAGGGGATTGTAGCATGTTAGCCCAAAATTCTGGAGGTAAAGTTACTTTTACCTTCATGTGACATGTTTTACTAAAAAAGTTGAGGTTTTTTTCATATTGCCAAGTATCATTAGAAAGTTAATGGAACCACTTAATAACCACAGATCCCAAGTGAGAATATAATCTCAGCAGTGACCAATATAATTTATGATAAAGTGGCCTAATGCTTTCCTCTGCCCAGTAATACCTACTAGTTTACCCTAAATAGCCTCTTCCCTGGGCCACATGGCAACCTTGTTAGGTTCCAGAGTACCAGCACAGATACTCATGTAGCATTTGCACCAAGAAGATAATTCTTTAATCCTTTATTGCTGCATGACCTGGTGGATTAGGTGGGTATATTTGCTTGTGAAAGACAAAATCTAAGAAGGAAGGGCCTTTATTAGAATATTTCCCATAGGCTAGAACAGCGATGATGAACCCATGGCACATGTGCCACAGAGGGCACGCAGAGGCCGCTCTGGTGGCACGTAAACCTAGGCAGGGGTGTAAAATTTTTATCGCCCGAAATGCATTTCCAGGCACCAGGTGGGTAGTTTTTTTCTACATTTATCCCTGCTTCGGGCAAGCAGGGCTAAATGTACAGCTGCTCATTTAGTACAAGTGATCTTAGCAATGCCACTAAGATCACTTGTAATAAGCCTGCTGGTCCGTCCGTCCACTCCATGGTCCACCCCCACCGCCAGCTGCCTCTTTCTCCACCGGCCGTCTCCCTCCCCGCTGGCTGTCTCCCTCCTCCCGGTGGTTTTTGGGGTCCCCCACTCTTCCACGGCAGATTAGTTCAGGATGGAGAATGGGGAGCAGAGTGGAGAACATCCATCTCGGCTCAAAAAACATACAAACCCACCGCACTCCTGACCAGTGAGAAACCCAGAAAAATCGGGTGGGTGCTAAAATGACAGCAGATGCCTCCGCAAAAGTAAATCCAGGTGAAGAGAAGTCACTAGCACTCCAGTACAAATGCAAGTCAATATTGAATGACTACTAGGTGTCACATCATCACAGGCTATGTTTCGGAACCAAGTGGTTTCTTTCTCAGACTCAACAGAGAGTAAAGTTTACTTTCTGTTGTGCCTGAGGAAGGAACCACTTAGTTCCGAAAATGTCGCCTGTGATGATGTGACACCTAGTAGTCAATAAATATTGACTTGCATTTGTACTGGAGTGCTAGTGACTTCTCTTCAACTGCATCTGTCTCAGTTGTCACAGGAGAGCCAGCACAGTGCAGTGCTAAAACTCTTGTATTGGAGGTGGCAGGTTCAATAAAGAGAACCTGCCACCTTCTAATGCTATCACACATGGGCTGTGTGGCAGCCCTTAAATAAAAATGAAAAAAATATGTACAAAATAATAAGAAATAATTAAAATGAAAAATAAAACGTGATAAAAAGTTTAAAAAAAATAAAATTAATAAAAAAAAGTAAAAATGTAATAAAATAAAAAAAGTGATCAAAAAGTAAAAAATAAAGAAAAAAATAAAACCAACCGTGCTGATATCTGCATGTAAATAAATGCATGCATAGGGTGCGCTGAGTACTGCCCCATTTCACTGTGTGACATAGTGTGGTAGCTGGGCAGCAGCACTCTCTAACATGCACAATGTGCATTAACTGCTTGAAGACCAGGTGTTTAGACCCCCTTCCTGGCCAGGCCATTTTTCAGTGTTCAGCGCTGCAATACTTTGACTGACATTTATTCCGTCACGCAACGCTGTACTGAAATGAATTTTATACCATTTTTTGGGGACAGATAGAGCTTTCTTTTGGTGGTATTTAATCACCACTGCGGGTTTTATTTTTTACTATATTCAGGAGAAATTACTGAAAATTTTGGGGAAAAAAAGTTTTTTTTTACATTATGTTATAAAACAACTAATATTACCCACTTTTTTGGTAAAATATAAAAGACGGGGTCACGTCGGGTAAATAGACACCAAACATGTCAAGCTTAAAAATTGCGGGGCCTTCGCAAAATCGCAAAAAACTAGCATACCCGAAATTGGCCATAGGCGACGCTTTAAAAGCTTTTACCGCTCATCAGTTTAGTGTTATCAGTGATTGATGGCCCTAGAACTATTGCTCTCATTCCGACGTTCGCGGCGATATGTAACATGTGTGGCGTAATGGGTGCAATCGTCGTTTTCGCAGGTATGCTCACCTGACGCATGTTTACATGCGTGTATGTAGGGGTGGGGATTTTTTTTAAAAAAATTGTTTTTTTAAGTTCTTTTTTGTGTAACTTTAAAAAAATTTGGGGGGAAACTTTAAATTTTTTTACAATTTTTTTCACTTAACTATTGCTATCATAGAGGGGGGCTGAGAAACCCCCTTATGTGATAGCAAAAGAGGTGACAGGTCCTCTTTATGAAGAGATCAGGGGTCTCCAAGACCCCTAATGTCACCTAGGACCCCCCTGAAGAAGCTGATGAAGCAGAGATCTACTTCATCAGCTTCTCTCCAGCATCTGAAGCTGGAGAGTGACACGAGAATGTGGAAGTGATGTCATATACACAACTTCCGCATTCTGACAGCGGAGAGGGGACCGGAGGGAGACAGAGGCACTATGCTGGTCCCAGCTTGACAGCGGGAGGGGGAGAGCCGCGGAGGGGGGGCACACGTTTCGGGGCCTCATACAAGCGATCCGCCGGCTCTATAGCCGGCGGATCGCTTGTATATTAACGGGCATCACTGCCTCTTTTCAAATAGTGGGGATTTCCCGCTCGCGCGTGCCCAGTTACATCCAAGGAGCTCCCGGCCGGCCGTGTATACACAGCGGCTGGCCGGGAGGTAGTTAAAGGGTAAGTTCACTTTCCCACGTAATTTGGGAAAATTGAATTACCCCCTCCAATCTGGCCCCCTCTCCACCCCCGCTATAGTTATCTTTCGGGGAACAGTCCTTCCCCTCCCCTAATACTGGTGTACTATCTGTACCCCATACTGCCGTCCACTGCAGCCCAGGGCTATGGATTTTGAATTTCACTTGCAAATTGCGAGCACTCATTGGTCAGCACCGTCATCTGAGTGTGTGATGTGTGTGTGTTTATGAATGTATGATTATATGTGTGTGATTATATATGTTTGTATCTGTGAGTATATAAATGTTTAAATTTGTGTGTTTCCCTATTTTACCTAAGGCAGTGATGCTGAACATTTTTTAAACCCCAGTGCCCAAACTAAAACACAATACCAAACTTATTTCCAGTGTTGGCACTTTGAGATAAATAAATTGATTTTGCGTTGCAGTTTGGGCATTCAGGGTCAAAAACATTAGCCATCACTTGGCTAGAATGATGCAGATTAATCAGTATTAGAAAATTCAGTTTCTTGAATTTTTAATTGAATTGTCTAACCAAGTCATTACACTGTAACTATCTATATCTTAACTGAAAATATCATTTTGACAGGGGCAAAACATTCTTGAGGTTGTATTGACAATATCAGCATACTTCAGCTGCAATGTGATTGCAAGCCTTTATGGATTTGGTGAGGGGTTTTTTAAAGCTTTCGTCTAGACCAGAACGGCTCTGTCTATGTAACTCTCTCTGTGCTTGGGTTATCTTCCCAGTTGTGGTCATTAGAATACTCCACGAACATGGCAATTATGTATGGAAGCCTCCAATTCACATGTTGGATGCCAGGACTTAATTTGGTCTTCCATGGTAATTTATTCTGAGCTGAACAACACTTTGCTTAGAGATTACCTCATGTTTTGCATGGAAGCAAATTCTCTGCTCTGGAGAAGATAGACTACTTTTTTTTATTTTTTGTTTCCCTTTACAAACAGCTTGTAAGTACTTTGTCTTTAACAGGGATGGACTTCCTGGCCTTAAAAGAGAACTATGGGCTAAGTGTTTTTCCCCATAGTTCTTATTAGGGTCAAGGGAGGACAGATACTAACTTCTTCCCGTGACCCAAAGCTCAGTATATCGTGGGTTATTGCCCGCGATATACTGAGAGCGCCGCACCCGGGACAGATCCCAACAATACAATACTGTCTGGATCCACCCTGCTGCATGAGTGACAGCTGGCTCTGCACTGGAGGATCGGAGAAGAGAGGGGGGAATCCCTGCGGGGAGCGATGACTGAAGGTCACCGCTCACTGTAGGGAGACGATCGGGAAGTGAGGAGATTGGTGCATGTTTTTGCTCACTTCCCGATCGATAGAGCTGACCTGTGACAGCTTCTTTGTCACAGGTTGGCTCTAACTATGAGGATGAATGGAAATCACTCATATCATAGTTCTCCTTTAAGAAGGGATTTTGAGTATCTAGAAACAGAATGGTGAAAGCACATCTGAGGGCAAACTGTATCTGCAGTTTAGCTGTGAAGGCTTATTTGTTGGGGCTCTCTGTGCCCTGTACATTATTTACCTGAAGATAGGAGGTATTCATGTGCATAGCCAGTGATTCCTAGCTTCAAATTTCCCTGCAAGATTTTATGAATAAGTAAGGATTGGAATGTGTGTGTGCGTGTGTGTAATGTAACAAAAAATGCAAACTAGTAATCCGGGCAGCTAAAACTGAGTGCGAAAAGCATATCGCCATAGATAGTAAAAATAACACCCAAAATTCTACCAATATATTAATAGTAAAAAGGTGAGAAAGGAGCAGATAGGCCCGATAAAGGATGAAAGCGGGAAGCTAGTCACAAATGACAAGGAGCGGGCCGAGGCACTGAACGCTTTTTTCTCCTCAGTATACACTCAGGAGGGAAACGAGGTAGACACATATGATAAAAAACTCGGAGTCTAACCAAAAATATACCCCAGTGGTAACGGAAACCGGGATACAACAAAGTGATGACACTAAAATTGGGAGGGTAATAGACACGGACTTAGACATTGTGTGGCATTACAGGAGGACTTGGATAACATAGGGGAATGGGCATTAATGTGGCAGATGAGGTTTAATGTTGATAAATGCAAAGTAATGCACTTTGGAATTACCATTATAGGAATGCCGTTGGGGAAGTCAGAAATAGAGAGAGATTTGGGGGTCATTGTAGACCATAAATTGAAAGCTAACTTGCAGTGCCAGGATGCTGTAAACAAAGCTAGTAGGGCTTTGTCCTGTAATAAAAGGGGGATCTATTGCAGGGACAAGTCTATAATTTTGCCACTTTATAGATCATTGGTTCGACCACATATGGAGTATGCGGTCCAGTTCTGGTCACCAGTACTAAGGAAAGATGTCATTGAGCTGGAAAAAGTCCAGCAGAGGGCAACCAAACTAATTAGGGGTATGGAGGACCAGAGCTACGAGACAAGGCTACTAAACGTAAACATGTTTACATTGGAGGTGAGGAGATTAAGGGGGGATATGATTTCCATGTACAAAATGTTGAATGGTGACAGCAACATTAGCGATAAACTGTTTAAAATTAACTCCATTAAAAAAACTAGAGGCCATCACCTAAAATTGGTGGAAAAGAAGTTCCAGCACAGGGGGCAAAGGGGGTTCTTCACAGTTAGAGCGGTCAAGGTCTGGAACTCACTGCCACAGGCGGTGATTTCAGCAAAGAATGTGGAATTGTTCAAGAAACTTTTGGACGATTTCTTAAGGCACCGTAATATACAGGGGTACAAGTAGTACTCCTAGGAATGAGATCCTATAGGTTGGACTTGATGGACTAATGTCTTTATTCAACCTCAAATACTATGTAACTGTGTGTGTGTGTGTGTGTGTGTGTGTATGTTGTAAAACATAAGAATCTTACAGAATTTTGGCTGGATGCTGTCACTGAGAACACTTACAATGTTACACTGAGAACACTTAGAGCAGTATAGTGACTTTACCCCACTTGCCTCAACTGTAACGAATACTGTTTTTCACAAAGTCTTACATAACAACAGACACTTAATGCAAAAGGTAGAAGCATAGATCAGAAGCACCTACCTCAAGTAAAGTGGCCTATTCTACCACAAACTCTGACTCACATGGCTTAGTCAGCCATAGGATAGGTTGTCTGTTATTTCAAATCAGAGGTCTGAAAGAATCACACTTTTTGTGAAACCCATTTAGTAAGTCACACATAAGGCTAAATGAGAGAAAAGGGAAATACAACTCATGCTCAAATTGAAAAATGCTTTTAATTATAATATACCCACTTAGAAATAAACTAGGAATTAAAAGGCAATGTCTTCAATGTATTTTCCCAATTGTGAATCTAGCCAATGTTTTCTAAAATTAAATTGGTAGTAAAATTAAGCCTTTTATAAAAAAAGAAGCATTTCTATATTGGAGATTACTTAAACATGCCATTACAAATATTACTCTTGAAAAAACTACCGAGCATAACAATTATTTTTAACTTTATGTGTGTGACTGTTTAATTTAAAGGAAATAGCTGTTATGCTTGATTAAACACAGAAGGCACATCCTGATTTCTGCATTTAAATTCAAATGAATGCTATCAACTTAAAATGTTTCATATTTATGCAAACATGAAACAAATCAGAGCAGTTCCTTCTGTCATGTTATATTATCTCAATAAACAATCCAGCAAACTTGACAATGTGCTTATTTGCCATTTTTATGCTACGTCGGTTTCAAAATTAGAAAGTGGTTTTAGATAAATTATACATTTCCGGCAAAAGAGAAGTAAAATAGACATAAAAGGTAAGAAGAAATAAATATTGTACGTAAATTAGGCATACATTTGAATGATGGCATCTTATACGTTATGTTTAAAGTCTATAAAATAAGAAATAAGCAATGGTGGAATAATACTGCAGACTTACTGAAAGTGTGAGGGCCAGCATAAAATTGATATAGCAGCCCACACAGCTACTATAACTACAGGGAATGCTCAACACCATCTGTTTGCTAAAATACAATTTTCAGTGTTCGATTGCTACCTCTTCAGATGGCCAAATGAAAAGCTTCAATATGTTATGAATAATTGACTTGGATGGTTCCTGCTGCAAATTGATCTTCACTCTCTTCACTGTGCCCATCTCTCCCTAGTAAAGTAGAAGCTCTTCCTGTTACCCCCTTCTTCCTAAGAAAGAGTTCCAAGCAGCTTTCAATATGTAAGTTCAAAATAGAAAGGTTTGGGGTGCAGTAGCACTGATATCATTAGTGATGGAAAGCTTACTCTGGGTTAAACATATATTAGTGATGTTCTTACAGTTGTGAGTTTAACTAGATAAATGTGGCTAGAAGAGTCATGCAGTTTCTCTACAGTAAAGGGAGCAAGCAGTAGAGTAGAAGTTCCAGCAGCACATTCAGGCATCTTTCAGGATCACCAGGTTTCTGACAAAAGAACTGGTGTAGCACAACAATATCTGTATGAAATATTGCTTTATATATCGCAAAGTTTAATCTTTCATTTTAAATGAAGCGGACCTTAAACTTTTAATTGTGAAGTTTGTAGCAGGATAAGTACATTTCTTTATTACTACAACAAAACCAATGTTACTTAAAACCTGGATGGAAATAAACACAATGGAGACACTTTAGGAACTGATGTATTATCTTTAAGCAAATCCTGAAAAAGAGGGAGAACACAGAAGAGGTGTCACAATGAAGGAGGCCCTGACATTTGCACAATCTAAAATAGTGATGGTAAGTCCCAAAAGAAGCGATGCTGCCATTAGTCATATGGGTGACTTAGATGCTTTGCTAAAGCACTCCCCTGACCCTTTTAGACTGCAGGAGTACACCTCTAAAAACATCACAGACCAGTTCACCAAAGAGATCAGCATACTGGACTTCCGGATCTTGCAGCTGGAACATCACACAAATAATGTAACATCTGTCCTGGAGGGTACGATAAGGAAGTGGACAATCTTTATTATGAAAACTTGTCCCAGAAATCCCACCCAAACAGTTGGAAATGAACAGAGTCCATAGGGCCTTTAACCCGTCATCAGCGAGGGTCCTCCCTGTGATATAGTGATGAAGTTACAAAATGATAGCACAGGAATGGCTACTTCAGGCAGCATGGAATAAAGAAAGCCTTATTTCTCTGTATTACGAAGTTGTCAACTTTCCCACTGGGAATTTCCCTTTCAAGTTTCTTCTTGCCCCCAATAGCAAGTAGCATTCCCTAACCACCCCTGACAGCCTCTTTATGTCTTTTATTCTCATGGAAAAGGATCTACCCCAGGGAAGCCAGGAATCGCCGTGTTCCCTACTGCACCCCATTAGGGGCTCTGAGACCCTCATCAAGGCTATGCCTAGCAGATACCCTCCAAAATTTCCCAGCTTCCACATCAGCTGATGCCTCCTCCAAATTTGTGGTTACTATGTTAGTGCACTTTCAAGCTGGAAATGCTATCCTCTGTGTAATTATTGAGTCTCCAGGGGGCAGCATCTTATCGACCATACCTTTGGAAAAGAGACTCTACTCACCCATCTGTCAGTTATGGGAAGTGAGACACCTACTTCTGGGACACAACTGTGCCTTTGAGCTCACACTTTTTTTGTATAACTGGTTAATAGATGGTTTGTCCATCCCATGCACACCTATTGAGAGCACTGCTCTCTGAGCAAATTGGGCAAATGCATTATGCATCACCATACACTTTGTACACTGATCATAACACATTCTGTTCTGTTTGTTACATGCACATTATGCCCTAAATTCTCCCATATGATTTTGAATCCAAGAAAGACATTCACTAATCCAGGCTTCACTAATCTGTTATTTGCATTAGGATATGCATGCTTGATTGTTCCTAAGATATGTTGGGATTCTGGATTGTTGATAATTTCCAAGGGCCCTCTCCCCAGCCTTATAGCAACTTATCAACTTATCCTTATGTTTACTGATGTTGTAGGTTTTAGTAAATACGGCTCACTTTTGTGGGCCTGGTCCATATGACCTCCTCCCTGGGATGGTGAGTGACCAGGTTGGATAACTTTAGCTTGGCTATCGTCTTGATGATGGCTCTGTTAATAATTCTCCGTCACCCCATGGCAGATGCTTGGCTCTGTTAAATTCTACTGGATGTGTTTTACATTTCCATATTTCTTGATCTGTGGACGCAAAAATCTAGTCCGCTACCACAAAGAAAAATGCTTCATGAGAAATATCCCTAACTAGTTGTAAATACTTATTGCACATATCCTGCTAAATGCATTGCATCTCTCTTTACCTCTGCATCCAGTAGAGCTATACATGCTTATGTTGACCTTGCCCTTGCTTTAAATTTACTGTAAATTTATGCTTGATATCCTTCTTACTGTTTTTTTGCCGGAAACCAATTAATTATAAGGATACATTGTACCAATGGTGGAGAGTACCTCTTGACATTTCTTGGTTAAAAAGCCTGAAGGAATGAATGAGACAGCCTAACATGCAGTATTTCACATTCTTTACATATTTATTTAATATTATCCTTACTTGGTTTAACACTGGACCTCTACATATCAAGTCTTCTTACAGGTTTGCTCACACGTTTGCATAACCCTGGCAAGAATCATGAATCATGTATTTTATTTAAGGATAGTGATCATATGAAGCCATTTATTATCACATAGGTATTTGGCTCCTTTTTAGATCATAAAGATAACAGAACTCACCCAAATGGCCCTGATCAAAAGTTTATATACACTGGGATATTTGGCCTTGTTACAAACACACAAGGTGACACACACAAGCTAAAATGGCAATTTAATGAACCATGAGGAGCAGAAAAGAACTGTCAAAAGACCTGCATAACAAGATAATGGAACCTTATAAATATGGAAAAGGATATAAAAATATATCCAAAGCCTTAAAAATGCCAGTCAGTACTGTTCAATCTCGTGTTAATAAGTGGAAAATTAAGGGATCTCATGATACCAAGCCAAGGTCAGGTAAACCAAGAAAGATTGCAGCCACATCTGCCAGAAAAATTGTTTGGGATACAAAGTAAAAACCCACAGGTAACCTCAGGACAAATACAGGCTGCTCTGGAAAAAGACAGGTTTCAAGCCTTTACTGCACCAATGCCACAAAAAAAGCCCAGTTACAGTATGCACCTTGACTCACCTCACAGCTTCTGGCACAATGTAATTTGGAGTGACTAGACCAAAATAGAGCTTTAGGCCTCATTTACACGGCTTATAGTCAGCCAGTACAGATCCGTGCGGCGTGCACGGCGGTTCCCGGGAAGGACAGGCGCTGCCTGTTATTGTACACAGTAGCCTGATCTTCCCTATGGGAGGACGCAGCCATACGCTCACCCGAGCTGCACATCCATGCGGACAGGATCCATATTATTATTATTATTATACAGGATTTATATAGCGCCAATAGTTTGCACAGCGCTTTACAATATAAGGAAGATATTACAGTCACAATGTCTGTGAGGGCTTACAATCTAAAATGGAGGGGCAAGTGATACATGAGGAGGTAGCTGCGCGGGGATGATTGTTTGAGAAAGTGATTGTTCAGTGGTTAGAACCATGTTTGGCAAGAACCAAACGTGGCATATCAACACAAACACCTCATACAAACTGCCAAGCACAGTGGAAGAGGGGTGATGATTTGGGATTGTTTTGCAGCCACATAAATCAAAAGAAAGATGTTGTGGTACCTGGATCAAGAGCACTTAACGGGGCTGCTCCATAATTCTATGCATATATTTCTCAAAATCTGTATTACTTGTTTTATGCTCCCAGAGTTTGGGAAAATGCGGACAAAGCTCTAATTGCATGAGCAAATGGCAGGTAATGAGGATGGGTATTCCAGTGCATTCCTCTTCCACCTGCCCCCACCCTTATTCACCCTCTTTTTTTCTGAACCTTCCCTTTTTCTTGACTTCTTCTTTTCTTGTCCGTCATTAACCTTCTCTACCTTTTTATTTATTATTCCATGTTCACTTACCAGATGCTACTGGCATAGTGAAGGTAATGAAGCTCACTTTAAAACAATCAATCTTTGCTGTTGTTGAAATTGTACTGTCACTATTGTTCTCCACACCTCTGTTTTATGTTTCCTATACTTTTAAAAAAACATTAAAACCGGTTGTGAACAAAAGAGAGGTAAGCAGATAAAATCTGATGTGAATTATTGAGCTGCAGAAGAACACGAATGTCTGCTAGTGGATAAGTTGCTGACCAGCTGCACAGCTATTTAGCAGGTTCAAATATGAGGTTTACTATAGTCTGTTGCCATCTAAAACAGGCAACAGTGTGGTACAACTTGGAGCTGTTGGAGTAAAGCTGACTATTCATTATACAACCTGATTATACACTTTACTTTAGATCTACTATCAACTATGTAGTGCAAGGGCCTTCCTGATTGGATTCAAATTGAGTGGATTGCTTAGGCTTGTCTTCATATTTCATAGTTTTGGTAAATAATAAATAAAGGAATGTGGACAGAGATTGTACAATCAGGCAGTATAATGCATGGCCAGCCTAACAAATATTTGTTCTGCCTATTTCAGTAAAGGCCTTGCATGGATTATGAAACATTGCTGCGTGAACCATCGTAAGAGTGTTGGAGGTACCCATATAATAAAAGGAAGAGCAATAGAACTGTATCTGCATATTAGAAGAAAAAATTAAGATTACTTTGCTCCATAAGCAACATCACTTGACTATGGCTAATAGACAGATTAAAGATCACCAACTCTGTTGGGGTTTGTAATGGTGGCCATCATCGATGATTGTATAAGAGCACAGCAAGACAGTTTAATAAAGATCTTCAGCTCCTGGTTCCCATCTGATTAAGATCTGCATGTTGTTTTCAACAGTCTTTGTTTTAAACATTTTCTACTCTCTACATTTTAATTCAAGCCAGCAATCAGCAACATATGGCTAATTGTTCCTTTAAAAGCTAAACTGTGGTTTTTAAATGTTCTTTATATTTTGCTATGGAAACCTGCATTTAATGAAATCATTAGCCAATCTCCTTATACATTTTCCATGCAGTGTTTTTTCCATTGTTTTCTAATGAATCATGTAAACCAGTATTAGTGCAAGAAATCAGATCAAACAGTATAGTATGACAACTTCATAGTATGACATCTGTCTTACTTGGTGGAAAAATGGTTATGAGTGCAAAGCAAAAGGTGCTATTTATTTTAGGCTTATTTTATCCCTTCCTAGATATGCATCTCTCATATTGTAGTAAATGTCTTACAGAAATGAATGGGATGGTACAGACATTAAAGAGCAAGTACCGTATATACTCAAGTATAAGCCGAGTTTTTCAGCCCATTTTTTTTTGCTGAAAAGTGCCCCCCTCGGCTTATACTGGAGTCAGCGTTAAATAGAAACAACATCTCATGCATGAATAAATGCATATACAGTCGACCTCCGAAATTCGCAGGGGTTAGATTCCTAGAGCACCCGCAAATTGTGAAAAACCGCCAATTTTGAATGTGGTAAAAAAAAATGCCTATAAATGCCAGTTTTTTTTATAGTTTAAAACCTAAATATGGCCCCAAAACACTTTAATATCATTTCAAACTTGGTTTAATACAGTAAAATGTACGAGTACTCACCAATAATGAATGATATGATGAATTCGCTGTATAGCACAATGAAGAACATGAAAATGGAAAACAGGAGAACACTCAGCGAAACACTCGAAAGAGCTACACACGGTTGATATTTAAATCCATGAATGACTGAGGCCGCAAACTCTGAACCGCGACTTTGCGGGGTTATACTGTATAGTAGTTTAGATCCTAAATGAAAATTGTCAAATCTCTTTTCAAGTCCTAATTCTTCTTCCTGCACTCATATGTGTTGTGTCCGAATAACAGATCCATATAACTATAGAAAGGAATAGCCTGTGATTTTTATTTCAAATCCCCCCCCCCCCCCACCACCAAATGTAATATATTGCAGCCTAACAATGTTTTTTTAGGCTTTTTTCTTTATTTTCACCTGGTTATTCAACCAGTTACACAGTTCCTGCCTTTAGCTAACAATACACAGCTCACATTTTGGCTGATTATTACAAGCTCATGCTATGTGTGGCTCTGTCAGCACCACCCAGCTTGACAAAGGTAAATTTAACAATTGACTGAGTAGGGTGAAAAACTATGTTATGGGTGAAAGGGGTGCTCAGAAACACAAACACTATTGTGTTAATGCTACTGATAGGCTGCATTATATTTGTAATTCTTAATTTTGCTTATAATTCCACAATGGAGCTGCATCTGCAGTATACAGTTCAGTGGTTGTCTGTATGAGATCAATACCCTCCTATTAGAATTCCTTTAACTCCACCAGACTTTAAAAAAAATCAGTGCTTGGAGTAATGATGACCTAGAAAATGCTAAATAAGCTCATATACTGTATGTAATCTGTATATGTTAAGATGCCAACATTAAAGTGAATTGATCTTTTACCTATTTTCTGTCTTTATTTTTTTATGGCTGGGGTTAAAAAAATTGTAAGAATTGTTTTTCAGTCCGATAAACATGAAATATTAAACATAAATATACTGTAGTCTTCTATCCAGACAAGAGTGCTAGTCTTTTTTTTAGATAAGGTATTGTAATACTGTGAACTATGGTGAAAGAGTCTCCTTATTTGGAAAATTTAATGATTTATCACAGCAGTGACTTCTACCCTATCAGAGGGCTTAGTCTATGATTTCAATCAAACAAATTAAGCCTCCAAGCAAGCTTTGCCTGTTTTGTTGTCTCTTTAGCTAAATGATAGCTTGTTGGGAATCCTTTATCATGTATGTATTATTTATCTTTAAAACAAAGATTATATTCACAATATTTAATTAAGCAATTAAAAAAATATACAAATATATTTCCCCTTTAATTTTTTTCTTATCTTGTCTTAAAATTTGCTTATGTTTGGAAAAAATACTAGCAATCTGGTTGTTATTTTGTTGTTGTTAAGGAATGAACATGAGATGTCTTAAGGTAACGATGCACTGGGGAATCTGATGTTTTGTCAACAAATGATCAGACCTCTCAGAAGGTTTTCTTCACCTGAAATGCACAGCCAGTATTATGCTATTCTATGCATACTGGATGACTTTCCAGTTACTTCTTATGCAGCAGTAATGGTTAGCAACCTGCTATATCTAGTAATGTCTGTGAGATGAATAGAAGATATGATTATGATCCAAACATGGAAACTCATTACCGAATAGCACTGAAAATATTTATTTTTTGTAGCGTGTACTTAAATCTTCACAACTGGGCTGATTTGCTAAAGCAGATGAGTATCTTCGCTCAATAACGGGACTATTCCCTTAATTTATCCAATTGTGCAAAATAAATTAGTAAAAAATTGGTAAGTATTTGCTTTTCAACTGATTGGATACATTAATTAAATATTCACACAATGAGACTAATTGACTAAAGTAAATAAAAATAAATTGTGTGAGTATTCACTTCAATTATCCAATATGTGAAAAGCAAATTGCTGTTTACTTATTTCATCTGTACATGTCTGGATAATTGAATTGAATATTCACACAAGTTATTGTATAGAGATTCTCAACTCATTTAGTAAAATAGACCAGAATTTATTGTGTGAAGATTCTCAACTCTTTTAGTAAATCAGCATTGGTGCTATCATAGTTTAAACAGGTGGCACCTGTTCATTATAAGATATCTATCAAATGAAAGATCTTATGTATACCGGACACAAACATACAGTTATTAGTGCAAACTGAGTGATTTAAACCTATTATGCAACCGTGACTTTGGGCTTACAAAGGAGAATTAGATGATATCCTATACTGTTAATCATTTGTTTTCCTATATCTTCAGTGTTCCAAGATTATCTACTGGAACATATCACACCATGCATTGTAGTTATCTATGTAAGCACTCCAGGAACACTATAATCAGATGATCACTATTTTGGTATACGAAATTAAATACTATATAAAAATAGAAGGGGATGTTTTGTTGGGATATTTTGAAAACTGTTTTTTTTTTTTTGTTGTGAATGTATTTCTCTTTAATATACAAAGAGTACAAAGCTTTTACCTTTAGAATCATAGGCACATCATTGGACAAACTATTAAACAATCCTCTTGGCAACCACTGAGCAATCATCTTTCAATTGTTCAGGCATTACTAAATTAGTGAAACAATACATTTGTTTGCCATAGAGTGCCAGGATTTGTGCACCTCTGCAGTCAAGCACTATATATATTTCTCTGAAATTTTCAATAATAAATATACATGCAGAGGGTCAAATGTCTTATTGAAAAGAGACGTAAACATTATTTTGATAAACATCTGTATAGAAAACAAATAGCCTTTATACTGATTGATATTTTTTACTACTGATACTGATTGAGATTATTTTATAATGCTTATCGGGCACTGGGGTAATTTAAGTTTTATCAACAAATGTATCTTCAAAATAATTCTGACACATAAGTGTTTTCAAAACCCTTCATTGCATGCCACCTGTTAATCATTGTTTACATAAACTGATGAACATCTGCACCTCTTTGTTATTGAGAGCCTGGAGTGTTTCCTTCTTGATGAATTTCTGAAATGGCCACTCTGAGATATTTGGATATACTGCACAAAATGAGTGCTTTTCTTTATAATAACTTGTTTATAAACTATTTCCCTCCATATTCCACGCCACACCTATGTGTTATGAAATAACTTATTAAAGTGGAACTAAACCTAGCCACATATCTTCAATTTAAATTATTCAATGATTACTTTTAAATGTTACAAATAGTAATAGTTCCCTTTTTGAATATAGAAATGAAGCCGAAATAAAACAGGCTGCAGCATGCCTACAAGTGCCATCTTTGAAAAGTCCCTGCTCTTTTCTTCCTAATAGCTTCATATGCCCATTCCTGATGTGTTTAAAAATTCTGTGTATGAGCAGTATGCCTCTATGTTCAATCAAGCTACCTTTACTATGGTAGATTTCACCAGTGTACTCTGCCCCCTGTTTCAATCAAATGTATTTACAGAGCATGACCTCCTGTAAACAAAAAGTGCAGATGAGTGGCAGAGGACGGCTCCCCACTCTCATTGCATATTCAGCTGTGCCCTGATCAATTGTTCCTCTACTTATTTCACTTGTAACTCTATGCTTCAGTCCATGTGGCCTGTCATAGCCGGGAAGGGCGACAATAGGTAAAGACTTCCAGCTGCACAGATATATCAACCAGGTCAGAGCTTATGTTGGTGCCACTGTCCTCACCAGTAGGTCTTGCTCTGCAAAGAAGTCTAAATAGGGTTTGGTATCACAAGAGGTTTAGACTGTGATGGGCCCTTGGAGATGACGTAAGTCCATACATGTCAGAAAGAATCCTGGTACCAGTTACTGGTGCTAAGAATGGACCTGCAACAATGCAAGCCTGACCAGCGTGAAGGGAAAATCTTGGATGCAAATTTTTTTGTCTGTGCGTATTCATGGGTTTATGCAGTGCCAACAATAGCATAGAACCTTTTACTTTAATCTGAGGCTTTAAGGAGCTCTCTGTTGGTGGTAATATGTTGTCATTTAAGATGTAAGAGGATCAGAAGCCCATGTGTAAGAGCCCTAGAAGCACATAGTATGTAATTTGGACAAAAGAAACAACTTAGAGGCTTTAAAACCTTTGTTATATTAGTTCTGAAATGAGAGAAAGTTTTAACACTAGGTTTAGTTTTCCTTTATAGCAAATCTGTCTATAAAAAAGATAAACTATAAACAAGTGCAAAGTTCCATGTTGTTCCTCAACATATCTCTAGAATCCTTAACACTGCACTCTTTTGCACCCCCGGGACCATTAAAGTAGTATTAAACGTTCAAACTTTTTTAATAATGAATTCAGATCAAACAAATATACATTGCTCAGCAAAGTATTTCTTTACATTTTTGTCCAAACACTTACAGTCATTATATTTCTAAGCAGCTTCCCTGAACGTCCTGTCAAGTACAAGATAACGAGGGACAGAGCAGTCCCCAGGAACAATCCATCTACTAACTTGGAGAAGGGAGGAGCAGAGAGCAGGGAATTGTCTTGTCTTGCCATGTTTTATAAAAGATTGATATACTACCCCAACAGCAGACCCAAAAGATCCCCTGACGAAGCTTGAAAGAGCGAAACGCATTGGAATAACTACCCACTACTCTTTGACCTGGACATATGTGCTTTCATCTATCTCTGAATACTTATGTTTAGCAAGTATATGCTATCTTGGACATGTGTTTATTGTGCATAGTTTCATTTTCAATAAGGGCTTGAGGTGGTTTCTTATTAGGCAATTGTCTATCACATCGTTATATGTTAGTCCTATGTGTTAACCATACATGTGGTAATCAGTGGATTTGTGCTTTTTTGTAACTGTGTTGTTCCTTTTTTATATATGGATCTTGTTGTTGATCCTACTCGGTGTAATAAAACTATATTTTAACTCAATTAATTAATCATTATTTTTGCCTCAATTGAAACTTAATTTTTTTCTGCTTTTCCTATATTGTCTTGCCATGCCTGTTTGTTTGTAGAGACACACAGCTTGCTGTCACACACAAGGGTGGCTCCATAGGGACCCAGCAAGGGAATGGAGCCACCGTAAAACAGGATATCAAGGCCATTGCTCAGGGGACCAGCTGACCAGCATTCGAAATAGCTTAAAACATTAAAAACATTTTGACTTTATTATTACTTTTAGCATGTTAAAGCAATGTCGATGTCTCTGATTGGTGGATGTGGTTTATGTTTTTACTTTTTAAAATAGATATGAACCCTAAGTGGGTCACATTTAGCTTGCTTAATCACTGTGTATCAAACAATTTCAAACAATGGCCTCTGAAATTGACTTTAACATGTTGGATATTTTATAGGAATTGAGTGGATTTACATCTACTTTAATATTGTTTTTTTTTGTCTGTTGGCTTACAGGGCTTCGAGAGTAGTAAGAGTTAAAATGTCTACTTTAAATGTAAGGGCTAGACTAATGGTTTTGATAAAGTTCTACTCTGTTAATCCAGTTCAGGTCTTACATTGAATACATTCATGTTTTACTTTCTCAGATAAGGATGAGGTTTAAAAGGGCAGCCAAAGCACAGATTGCATGCAGACCAAGTAGGACAAGAATGGGATGGCAGTTATTAGATTGAATTTATCATGAAAATTTGGCCCTTGTGTGATTTGGATTTTTGCACTGTTTGCAGATATATTATATTATACATAATAAATGGAATTTGGATCCATTGTAGTTTAGCAGGATTTACAGATGAGGTTTTAGGTGATTAACACAAGATTCCTAGTAAACCTATGTTTATATTGACCCTTTTTATGTTTGAATAAGGGCAATGGGTCAGCCCAGCCACATGATTTGCATAGATCCCTGACATTTGAAACTTGTTAAAATTCACTGTATTACACTATATTAAGTCATGTTTCAACATTTTTTACTAAAAGAGTATTTACTAAACAAGCATGGAATAAGTAGCAGTTTAAAAAGACTACTCTAATGATTTTAATTGTAACACTGTAAAAAGTGGTGCAAAACACACAAAATAGATTCATATGGTTCCATTTACATTTACAGGCAGATATTAACATTTTTTAACCCAGTTATTTATTAAAACAATAATTGAATGTATTTGAAATATAACTACCGTACATACATGAATGTGTATTACTCATGTCCCATACTCCCTCACAGCACCACTTATATGGGGAGAGGAAAGGTTAGTCCTCTAAGCCAATCAGATCTCTACCTTCTTAAATACGGCTGTCATTCTCCCTTTTTTAGCATGTAGCAGGAAAGAGCAAAGGAATAATTGGTGTTACTGCCTTTTAATGTTCAGTCAGGAAGCTAGATGGACTGGTGTCGGGCTGTATTGTTTAATTCCAGGGGAAACAAGTGAAGCTGCCAACCTATCTGGCAGGCATCTCTAGTTCACAAGAGTGACTGAACAGAAATAAGGTAAATTAGTACATTGCCAATAAAGACAGTTCATGCCTTTCACCTGTGCATTTAGCTTTTTGCCTAAACTTTAGCTTTAACAATTAACACATTTGTCTTCTAGCTGGCATCTTGGAAAACAAGAAATGTTTGTTGTCCCTGAGGACAGTAGGTGGTAATAAATGGTTGACTACGCACTCACTAATTCAGATAAACAATAATATCTGCAAGATTAAAATAGTCTAAATATATCAAAAGAGGTAATACCATTGAAAACCTTGGTTTAATTTGCTTGCACACTGCTGGAAACCTTCTTTTATGGTATGCCAGGAACTCGTTTCCAGAGATTTGAGTAAACTGGGAAGAAACTATTTCTTTTATGCTTAATATGACAAGTCAAAGGATCCACATGGGATACAGAAGGCAGATGCTTGTAATGGTTTTTGTGACATAAACAGTCCATTCCAGCTAAAGTTAGGTAAATATAATTAAAGTGAATTTAAATCTTCAGAGAAAGGAATTACAATAAGCTATTTTTGTAGTTGTGTGTTGAAATTTTGCTGGAAAAAAACATAATAGAAAATGCAGCTTTTTGGATAATTCATCACAAGAAAATTGTCTGTCAGCGAACAAAATTATCTGGCTCAGAAGAACAATACTCTTATTACAAAGTGTAGATTGCTTCAACATCACACAATTTATCTACATTGAGCTGGAGATGTTCATCATTCTAGTATTCTATTTCAGATGGTAACAAATTTAATTGTAAAAGTATACAAAGTATGGATTGAAAATGGATTTGCTTCTTTGCAGAATACTGAGACTGATTTTCACACTGCTAGAACTGTACTGTATTTCACAATATAAACCTAAAAATTGATAATTATTTATACAAGGATTTCCTCACTTTGAAAGGCAATAAAATAATATGTGTAAATGTAATTATATGAATACATGTTCATTGTTATGGAAAATATTGTCAACATATACACCTGTAAATGACATGTAGCAAGAAGCATTATATGAGAAAATGGATGTATGTGATCACGGTAATTCCTCTCAGGTCATGGCTTACATTGTGAAATGTGACTATTTACAATTTTATTTCAATGCACTGTGGTTAGTTTGGGGCGTCGAGAATGATACAATACCCAAATCAGAACAGAAATCCTTAATCAAGCTCAGGCTGGTGGAGAGCCATTGTTTAAAGGCGGTGGGATTGGAGTATCCCGGTCGGAACAATGGATTGCCATGGATAGACATCAGGGGAGAGTGGGGAGACATCCAACCCATAGGGTGGCGAAGGCCATCCCAGATTTTCAGTGTATGTTGAAGGACTGGGTTAGCGAGGTTCCCCCGCTTTAAGGGCGGAAGCCAAGGGAAATTGAGAAGATATGTCGGGGAGCACGAGTAGGCTTCCAAGGAGACCCAAAGAGGCATTTCCAGTTTCCCAAACCAATGGACCAGAGGGGCCAACTGAGCTGCCTGATAATATTTCTGGAAAAAGGGAAGTCCCAAGCCCCCCTCCAGTTTATTACGGTAGAGAACTAAATGAGACACTCTGGGAAAAGAAGTCGGAAGCTTTTGCTGATGGGAGATATGTAGTAAGTGGGATATTCTTTGAACACTGTCCCCTGCCTGTCTTCCCAGCATAAACCCCACCTGGTCTTTAGAAATCAGTTTCAGGAGTGGGGATTGGAGTCTCAGTGTTAGGATTTTGGTGAGCAATTTAAGGTCGACATTGATCAAGGAGATCGGGCGATAATTAGACCAAGAGGTATGATCGGTCTCAGGCTTAGGAATCATACAAACAGAGGACATCAATGATTCCCCTCCCAGCCGCCCTCCCCCCGAAAAGCATTAAAGTATGTAGTTATATGTGGAGCAAGAGTTTCCGCAAATTTTTTATAGTAGATGGCACAAAAGCCATCAGGGCCAGGTCGCTTCCCAGTACTAAGCAACTTAATAGCAGTTAAAACTTCCTCCGAAGTGATGGGGGCATCTATCAGGTGTCGGTCCTCGTCAGATAGGGAGGGAAGATCTAGGGAGGAAAAAAAAGCTTGCAAACTGGAGACCTCTGGCGGACCAGTGGTACGATATAGTTCGCTCAGGTGCGTCGGAAATGTGTCTAGAATTTTAACCGGGTGGGCTGTCACATGTCCTCCCTGAAGTTTCAGTCGAATGGGGTCACGTCTAGTATTGGTGTCTCTAAGTCTGTGGGCTAACATGGTGTCTGGTTTGTCCCCTTTAAGATAGAATCTGTGTTTGGTCCAGGCCAATCGGTCATTCGCAAGATGTGTAAGACAAAGGTTCAGCTCAGACCGAATGTTAAACAATTTGGATCTGCGCTCAGGGGTGGGGGTCTGTTGGAAGGCCTGAGAATCCGATTGGAGATCAGTTTCGAGTTGGTCAATACGGGCTGTCCTTTTCTTTTTCGCTTGGGAGGCTAATTGAATCAGTTTGCCCCTAATAGTGGGTTTATGTGCCTCCCAGACCGTGATCGGGGATGGAACTGATTCTAGGTTCAAGGCAAAATAATCAGTCAGGGAGGCTTGGGCCGAGGCCAGAACATCTGGATTGGCAAGTAAGGAGTCCCGTAGTGACCAGGTGAAGCACGTCTTGCGGGGAACGTCTAGGCCAACATTGATAAGAACCAGATCGTGGTCCGACCATGGAACAGGACAGATAGCGGCTGAGGACACTTGAGGTAAGGATGCAGAGCGTATCAGGATGTGGTCAATCCGAGAAAAAACGTTGTGAGGATTAGAATAAAAAGTAAATTGCTCCTTAAGTGGGTGCAGTTCTCTCCAGGAGTCAACCAAATGGTATTCTGTCAATAGGGCTCTAAAACTCCTAGCCATAGAGACATCCGAGGGAGGGGTTGCCGGGTGGTTAGGGTCGTGACGATCAACATGGGGATGTATCGAGAGATTAGAATCCCCACAGAGCACCAGAGACCCCCTAGCGTGGAAGTCAACAACTTGGAGCAGGAGAGAAAAATCCCAATTGACCAGTATTAGGGGCATAGTAGGAGACCACAGTAACCAGTGAATCATGGATTGAGCCCACCAAAATCAAGTACCTGCCGTCTGGATCCCTGATTACCTGCTGGCTGACGAAGGGAGCAGACCGACCAAACGCTATCAGGACTCCTCTGTGTTTCGCAGGTGCGGAAGCTAGAAAAAACAGAGAATAATTAGAATGTAAAAATGACGGATTGTAGGATTGGGGAAAGTGGGTCTCTTGGAGGCAAACAACGTCAGCATTAAGCTGTTTGAAATGTCTAAAGGCTTTGATTCTTTTGTTAGGTTGATTGAACCCCTTTACATTGAGGGAGGCTATTTTCAGGGCCATGTGAGTTGATGTCTGAGGTTAAGACATGAAGGAGGAGAGGGAAGGGGGGAGAAGGAGGGAGAGAAGGAGGCAAGTAGCTTGTTCAAGAAGAGAGGAGGGAGGGGTAGGGGAAAGTAAGAGAACCAGAGAGGGGAGACTCCCAAAGGGCCAGAAACAGTCTCCGAACCAACAAGGAGGGGTGTCGTTCACTAGGCTAGGATCCGGCCAGACGCCAAATCCAAGATAGTGAAAGGTGGGGTGCATGGGTGGTACCAGAACGGGAGACAAACCTGCTAACTGTAAAAATACACAGAACCTAAGTGCATGTAACCGTTAGTCCGAGGGGTCATTGAGGTAGCATAGCTGCACTAAGTGCAGTATATGTAGTTAACTAACAGGAAAAAACAATATACAGAATAGTCATTACAGGGTGAGCCTGAGTCCTCGGCTTGATCTGATGCCAGAGTACCCCCACGGAGGCCATGAAACCTAGGGGGTAAGCTAGCGCCATAGATGTCCCACAGCAAAAAAAAAAAAAAAAAATTTAAGATAAAACAAAAACAACAGCTTAACGTGGGACCGATGTCACTGCAGGGTGGGACCGGGGCCCTTTGCAGAGTAATCTTGAGGAACACAGACTAAGGTGCAGTGGTGAAGTGGCCTCCAAACAGGGTAATTACCACACCAGTACCGTGTGGTGTCGACGGTGACTTTAACCTGTTGTGGAAATTTTATGAGGATGTGTTTTTAGTGTATTGTAATATTTTGTCATTAGTCTCTCAGTGTCTAGGTTTAAATAGGCGCTGGGGGTTAAACCATTGGAGTAGATATCTTATGCGCGATGGAGCAGTGTCTTCTTGGCAGATGTATGGACACCGGCTGGGGCCCCCCGTGCAATGCATGGATTTATTGGCTTGCGTGGATACATTTGTTTGGAACGCAATATATGAAAGGAACGTGCGTTTGTTCTCTCTGGTGCGTCTGATCAACCGCTAGAGATAATATAACGTTGTCCCTGTGAATGAGCGCGCATGAGAATCACAGTAATGTTATGTGGCATTGATCATTGAGCAAAGCTGGATAAAGTACACTCCGGTGGTAATAGATTATTGTATTATGTATTGAAGTGATTGTTAACCACTTCCTGGTTTGCTGGTTGTTGAAATCATCTGCTGGTTTGCTATCACTTCCTGTCTCGCTGTTTGAGACATCCCTTCCTGTCTGACATCACTTCCTGTTGGGCAGGTATAAAACAATAAACATACCTGTGCTCTGTCTCTAAGCATGGGATTATCAAGCAAGCAACACATGTCTCCTGACTCTACATGACTCTGAAAGGGATACTTCCAGTCCTTGCACAAAAGAGCGTAGTACAACGGGGGAAATTCTTTGCGTTTGGCGCAGCTTAATGCGGCATGGATTTGTGCGTTGAACCAAGTGAATTTCCATAACAAACCTTGAAGGGAGCAACAACGCTCAGCAACTGGGCAAAAAGGAGCAATTATAGTGGAACAGTCATCCAAACGAGCCAGTGGGCGAAGGAGAGTTCGGCAACATTCGCGTGGTTCTGGAGGGCCCAGGCAGGTTGGCCGGAGGACGAGTAGGGCTCATCTCATCCACAGTGACAAATGTATAGGTTTTACCATCATAAAAGAATTGCAGTTTAAATGGAAAGCCCCAACGATACCTGATCTTCTTGGCTTGGAGCACTTGGAGCAGGGGGCGGAATTCTCGTCGTCGAGCTATAGTAGCCGGCGAAAGGTCGGAGTAAATCTGATACCCGAATCCCTGGAAGTGCACTGTCCCTGCCTCTCTGGCTGCTTGGAGGAGCCGTTCCTTGGAGCGATAATAGTGGAGGCGAACAATAATATCTCATGGCGGGCCATCAGGAGTGCAGCGTGAGAGCGCTCTGTGAATTCTATCGAACTCCAGCCGCTCAATGGGGATATCGGTAGCTAGTTCCTGGAACAACGCAGTGACCGTTGATTGTAGGTCCAAAACCGATTCCGGGATTCCTCTGATACGCAAGTTCAATCTGCGGTCCCGATTCTCTGAGTCCTTGAGTTATATTAAGAGGGATAGGTTCAGGGAGTGCAGCCTCTCCAGCTCATCCTCATGTCCCTCCACTATGGTAGTTAGATCGTTGCAACGGGATTCAAGTGTGGTAGTGCGTCTGCCCACGTCCCGTATCTCTTTGATAAGTTGCGAGGTGATTTGCTTGGATACCTTGTCCAGAGCTTTATCTAGGGTTGATTCGAATTGTGCTAGCAGGGAATGGGTAACCTCGGGTTCCGCCTGACTAGCCTGTGAGTTATCTTCCAGGGGGTCAGCGGGATCGTTAGAATTGCGGGAGTCTTCACTCCGCTGTGATGATGCCGGCGCCATGTTGTGAGCCGCCCGACCCAGAGCCTCGTGTAACGTGGTCTGGCTCAACTTGCCACCCTGACTCCTAGTGCAGGACATGGCGGTATTTACCGGTCGGCGGGGTGAGCCCGGATCCTAAGGCACCTGTGGTTACCGTGAGTGGGGGCTGTGATAGCCAAAATAGGTCGTTACTTCTCCCATTCTGGCGCGGAGCTGATCAGTGAGCGTCCATCTTGATCAGCCGCGCGCATGTTCCCCTGGCCAGGCCATTTTTCAGTATTCAGACTGCAGTACTTTGACTGACATTTTTTCAGTCATGCAACGCTGTACTCAAATTCATTTTATACCATTCTTTGGGGACACATAGAGCTTTCTTTTGGTGATATTTAATCACCACTGGGGTTTTTATTTTTTTACTATATAATGAAAAAAGTAATGAAAACTTCAAAAACAAAAATGTTTTCCCTATGTTATGTTAAAAAACATTTATTATTACCCAATTTTTTGGTAAAATATAAAAGATGGGGTCACGTCAAGTAAATAGACACCAAGCAAGTCAAGCCTTAAAATTGTGCGCACCTCGAAAATCGCAAAAAACTACCATACCAAAAATTGGCCATAGGCAAATAGTGTAGCACCCCAATTAAGGGAGAAGACGGAACTCAGCTGCGGAGTCACGATAAATCTCACGTGCTCAAGCCCAGGAGTACGTGATGGCAAATAACCGCAGGCCACAGAACTCAGTGCATCATAGTATCGTCTCCCCACTCTACACTGACTACACTGAGGAATGGAAGTGTGCGACCAATACAATAGAGGTTGAGGACAATGAGATGATTTACACCAAGCGTCAATGAGTAGGCAATTCTATATGTTACTTCACATATGATAGCATGGAATCGTACTGCACGGTTTTGTCTTATATATGTTACTTCACATATGATAGCATGGAATCGTACTGCACGTTTATGTCTTATATATGTTACTTCACATATATATATTGGAGAGAGGTTGTATAGCAGTCTAAGGTTTATATATATTACTTCAGATATATTGGTAATAGGTTCTATAACAGTCTATGGCATATATATGTTACTCCACATATAAAGGTATGGTTATGGATTAGCAGGCAGTTGCCACGTATGCACATTAGGAGAAAGCACAGTCTATCCAAGCAGTTGTATGCTATTACATCCAGGAAGTGCAAGGCAGTATATTGGAGCCCCAGTGGCCAGTCTAGCCAGTGGGGTGTATACTTGCTGTTCAGGAGCTTCTACACGAGCAGTAGGGATATTGCAGAGAAGTCCGGTGTTTGCCAAGGCATGCAGGATCCAGTGTAGGCGGTCACTTCGTTTGAGAACGCTGTGGTGGTGAGAGGCATACGTCTGGCGTTCCCCTCGGGATGTTGGAACGCCAGACTGTAGTCAGGTCGCGGTTTATGACGCGGCGGGGGAAGTACCCGAGTGACGTCGGCAGACTGGGGGCGGAGCTATCCCCCGAGGCCGTGATGCCGAAAGGCCGGGTCTGCGGGATGTGTTACAAATAGCTTTAACGCTCATCAGTTTAGTGTTATCAGTGTTTAAGCTCCCTAGTATTAATGCTCACACTCTGGTGTTCGCGGTGATATGTAACATGTGTGACGCAATGGGCGCAATCGTTGTCTTCACATGCAGGTGCACCCAACACGTGTTTCTGTTTGTATGTGTCTGTATGTGGGGGCGGGGGACTTTACACTTTTTTTGTGTTTTTTTTAAAAATGTATATGTGACTTGAATTTTTTAAAACTTTTTTTACACTTAACTTTATTGCTATCACATAGGGGGAAAAGGACATTATAAAATGCCCACCCAGGATTAAGAAGCCACAGTTCGGCTGTTTAGTTACAACGGCAGAAAGATCCACCTGCAGTGAATGTTTGATGAATGCCACATTTACCGCTTTATAAATATGACTCATAGAAATGTTAATAATTTGTGAACTGGAGTTGATAATGATGTTCTCCACCATCCAATCAAGGGATTCTAGACTTAACGATGCAAACCTTTACTTAAGGGCTCTAAAGGTGCCCATACTGTGCGATCCCGCGATCGTACGATAATCGCAAAGTGTATAGAAGACGTGCGACCGTTTTTACTGTACGGTCTCACGTCTTTTGTCTAGGGAGCACGCTAGAAAACCAGCTGAAAATCGTACGATTTTCAGCTGGTTTGAACGGTGCTCGGGAGACAAATGCCGAACGGGCCGGTGTGCGCACGCGCACACTGCCCGTTTAGCATTGCGGTCATCGGAAGCCCGCCCCTCAGGGGGCGGGCTTGCGATGATCGAGAGTACGATCTGCCTTTCCAAGATGGGCAGATCATACGTTTTTTTAATTACTTTACAACCATCGCAAGACTAAGGTCTTGCGATGGTTGTAAAGTGTATGGCCACCTTTAAGCTTGCCATACACCTTACAATTATCTGCAGATTTTTTTGTGGTTAGATGGAAAAGGTGCAACAGATTCCTCCATCTACATTTTAGGCTGTGTTCACACCTGGGCGTTTTTCAGCGCTGATCGAAGCGCTGAAAAACGCTCAGCAAGTGAAATCCCATTATGTCCTATGGGCATGGTTCTCACCTGGGCGTATTTCAGTGCGTCGAAACACGCTGAAAAACACCCTATGCCCAGACAAGTACAGGAGCTTCTTTGGGGCATATTTCCAGCATACAGCCGGATAGCTCTCGTAAAGTTTCGTGGACTGCAAATCGCGGTAAAAACATATAACATATTTTGAACACCCAGGTGGGAACCCAGCCTAACTGTGTGGATGGAGTAATCTCCACCTGGGCCAATCTGTTGCACTTTTTCCATCTGACCACAGAAAATCAGCAGACAATTGTAAGGTGTACAGTGTTTACCTTATTTGGTGGTTTTAATTAATAAAGGTTACTGCACAATGATTTCCCCTTACTTTGCCTCATAGTGAGGAACATCGGACTGGGTATATATTTAAAAACTGTCGGAGGAATTTATCAAAGCAATTGAGACAATATTAGCCTCTTAGATCATTTTTTTTTATGTGCGAATCTGTTTGGCCTCTCCTTTTTAGCATGTGCATCTTTATTGACCAGAGCTTGCACTATATTTCTGATTGCACGTGTTTTGTGAAAGTTCGCAACTGTTCCCCATGAAGTCCTCATGACCACTTCTTCAAGAAGCGACAGTTAAGCTTTTTGCCTGGAGTTACGAGCCTTCTTCCCTGGAGTCTATTTAATCTCATTTATGTACAACATTATACCAGCATCATAAATCTGGCACAAACTGTGTCAAATATATTCTTTGCAAGCTCAAACACTCACAATTGCTATGATAAATTCCACCCAGTGTCTTTTTAGATCAGCTTATTGTCTTTATGGGCCTTGCTTTGTGCAGTGGCGCACAGTCATGTTGGAACAGGAAGGGGCCATCTCTCTACGCACTGTTTTTGTGCCAATCTGAAGGCCACATGAAGTTTGGAAGTCTGTAGCTACACATGAAGTTTGGAAGTCTGTAGCTATTGACTCTGCAGACAGTTGGCGACTTCTGCACACTGTACGCTTCAGCATGCGCTGACCACGCTCTGTCATTTTACGCGGCCTACCACTTTGTGGCTGAGTTGCTGTTGTTCCCTGTTGCTTCCACTTTGTTATGATACCACTAACAGGTGACTGTGGAATAATGAGCAGCATGGAAATTTCACGGATGGACTTATCGCACAGGCTGCAACATATTACCTACTTTTGGCAATATAGCATATATGCAGATAGTGCTGGGGTTTCATGATTGTACCCTGTAAAAAAACTTGATATAAAATAAAGATTTTACGCAAATAATCAAAAATAATATTAAACAGTGGTTTATAAATTTGTAAATTTAAAACACAAAGAATTAGTGCCATATTATACCACCAAATCATATTATATAAAAATATTTGCATTTGCATATAGTTGCAATTATTTTCCTCCTTTCATTTTAAATAATGAAAAACGTATTAGAAATTGAATATGGTCGTGATGCATTATTTCACTCTTCTAAATTGCATTCATGTACAAATGTCTTCCAGAATAAGTGTCTCACTTTTAAATAATTATATTACTAAATCACCAGTTGTGACTGAGAAAGGCCAGGAGCTGGCATGTTAATATGCTGGACTGAAATTTGCTTCATTAGTTTTGTGGACATTGATGAACTGACCCAGAGTATACATTCTCTCAGTAACCTCAGCTCTGCTTTTCTGACTGCAAGAAATGTGACTTTAAAACTTTAAATGGATGATATAATTTATGATACAGTTTATTCTGGAGATTGCTTGACCTCAATTGGACTTAATTCTCACCCACTGGGATGCTAGCAGCAAGTGTCAAAATTAATAAGAAATAGTTGAATAAAATGTATAATCAAATAACTTATTCAAATTTCAGTGGAAATTGAGAGCACAGTTTAGAAGACCATCACTCTGCCCTGAATTAAAAATGTGTGTGCATGTGTGGGGGGAGAGAGAGAGAGAGAGAGAGAGAGAGAGAGAGAG
>NW_017306359.1:504840-512401 GCF_000935625.1 Nanorana parkeri | reverse complement strand
AGAGAGAGAGAGAGAGAGAGAGAGAGAGAGAGAGAGAGATTGTATATATGTAGTTAGGTAAAGGATTTGATTTGTTTACAATTACAAGATATGTATTTACTTTAGAGGAAATAATACATTTCTTCATTTAACACGTATTGTATTATTTTTCTTGTCTATTTAGTTTATGGTTAAGAAGAATCTATACCTACACTTAAAATTAGTTTTCTTTTTTTGTAAGATAGAAATACATTTTTCTGTCCCTCATCTGCAGGTTATTGAAATAAATTAATATCATGTTTGTTGATCAAAATATATGTATGATGCCCAGGAGTGACATCAGAGAGTCAACAGATGCAGCCCCCCCATTCAGTGAATATCTGGATCTTTGGATAGGCAGATTAAAAAATAATTATTTTAGAAGATGATCAAGGCAAACATTTAAGGAATAGCCATTGTATAGGTGCCTTACATCTACATCACAAATATCTGTATAGGGCATTTTGACAACCTTTAATGCCATACATGCTGTTAAAGGCATAAATGCATTTGGGGCTCTAAAAATGTAAACACTTTGGTCATTTATTTTTTGTTTTCAGTACCTACTCAGTTTTCATTTGGTGTTCTTTCCTTGTGTCACAGATTTACGCCTAATTGTCTACTGCGATATATATTAATAAGTAGTTTATTGGCTAAGCCCTATACACTTTGTACATGAAATACAAAGAAACAAAAATTTGATAGCCAGATCACTTACCATCAAAATAACCAAATATGCATTTATATGCTGAGATTCAGAGCCTGATATCAATATTGCAGAGGACTTTATCTAGCAAGTCACAGACTGAATTGGTTCCCTCTCAAGCAAAAATCCACCTGCATATCTTTTTTATGCTTTTAGTTTAAGATCCCCATGCTTGTAATCTCAGTCAAGTAACTGCAACAGCTTTGCATTTATTTGAGCCATTTTTCAAATCGATATATAATTTTTACTTAAGGGTCATAGGTCATACCTAAGCAACATTTCCTGTGGTACTTAAATAACTGCTAAAAACCATTGTGTGCTTATGTGCCTCACTTTGCTGGTGGTGGACAGAGGCTCAGTAATCCCGATGTAAAGTATTTCCTCTGTGTATTGTCCTTCTGGTGTCTGATACCACCTTTCCATCAGTTCTAGTCTCCCTTATCTCTAGCCATCCTCATATCCTGCCCCTTTGTACAGGAGGACTCCACTTTCTCCTTAGGGGCCTATTCACTAAGCTGCCGTAGGCAGCCGCGTGAATGACCGACCTGAAGCGAAGTGAGCCGAACACTTCAGGCTGGTATGGCTGATTTTAGCCGTATATCGGCTGAAATCAGCCGTACATCGGGTGGCTTCGTGTAGCTTCGGATCGCCGGAACGTGCTCAGCATGTTCGGCCGACCCGAAGTGCAGAAGGAGCTCGACCCAGCCAATCCAATATCTGGATCGGCTAAGTCGAACATCCCGCAGGCTACTCGCTGCTGTTCGGTCTATTCTTATAGATGCTGAACAGCAGTGAGTGAATAGCCGAATGCCGCTAAGTGGCATTCGGCTCGGCTGTTCTGCTCGCTCCCTCTGTGGGACCGAGCAGAACAGAAAAATAGTGAAAAAAGTTCAAAAGAATAAATAGAAAATGATTGTGCAGAGCTAGCAGTGATAGCTATCTCCACCCAACTGTTTTCTATTGGCCGGCGGTTCTGCTGCCGTCAAAAAAAAGAAGAAAAAAAAAACAAAACATTTTCGCCATAGGAATGCATTGCTAGATTCCTGTTGGCTATTTCAATTTGCAATAGCCAATAGCAAACTAGCTATTGCACCCACCCTCTGCTCCTGTCAATCACTAGTGGGGACCTGATGGAGAACTGCAGCAGTGGGCGGCTGCTATAGCTAGTTTGCTATTGCAAATGGAAATAGCCAATAGGAATCTAGCAAGGCATTCCTATGGTGAAATTTTATTATTTTTATTCTGACGCCAGCCAATGGCTCTGTGTCAGAAAAAAAAAAGAAAAAGCAGTGTTTCTCTCCTGGGCGGCATGGAGCGGGAGACTCCCGGAGCGCCCGGGAGAGTTAGGCTGTCTGGAGATCAGTATCCCTGGTTAGCTAGTAACCAGGGACGCTGATCTCTCTGCAAGTGGCCAGAGCCAGCAGTAACATCACGGCTGGCTTCGCCCAGCTGTCAGAAGCAGGCTGTCGCTCGGCCAGCTTCGGCTTTCACCTTGGCTCAGTCGAGCCGAAGCAAATGCCTTCGGCTCGACTGAGCCACCCAGCCGACTTCGGGAGCTGTACGGGCTATAGTGAATAGCCCGTACAGCAGCCCTTCAGTTCTACTGAACCAAAGGGGTCCTGGGGCCGAAGCTAGCCGAAGGATCAGCCGAAGCTACAGCTAGATCCTTCAGCTGCTTCGTGAATAGATCCCCTAAGTCTTCTGAATCCCATTGCTTTTGGCTGCCAGGTTACTGGAGTTGCTGCACAAGTGTCAGTGGTGATTCAATACCATGAGTTCTGCACACTCACAGCAAAGGGGGAAAGGCTCTTGTAATGCTAAATTGCAATATATAATACCATATACTACACAACTCTACTGGCCCTATTGGCAAGCCTGCCCAGACGTACTCCTAGCTTTCACTACAACTCCAAAAAATCATTGCCAAAACAGAGTGTTGTCGGTCACACACTAAAATTAGCTGCATACACAAGGTACTGGCAGGGTCAACAGGTAATTATTAGGGAAATGCAATGGTTTTTTGAAATATTAAGTTAATATGGAAGCTTGTTAATTATTATTTAGTATGCACAGATTAATTTTCATATTTGATGGAACACTTTACACCAAAACTGTGGTAAAGAGGATTTGTAATTATGTACAACTAATCATATGATATACAAATCTCTGCCAGACTACCCATCCAAGCAGCTGACACACTTCGTTCGTGAGCGGTTCAGTTTCCTATGTCACCTTTCTTACTCCAGCATGTTCAGTCCACAGTGAATCAGCATCAAAACCTCTGTATAATTAGCAGGGAAGTGATCCAAGAAGCAGTAAATTTGAACCAGGAAATTCCAAAGTGATTTCCCTGACTGTGCAATGTGCATTTGTGTAAATCAGAAGATTAGCTGAAAAGAATTAGCAAACTTTGGCAGGTAAAACAATAAATTATATCCATTCAAACTGTGTATTTAGACGTTTGCCTGTGACTCCACTCTAAAGCCTGGTTCTTCAAGTCAGTATATCATTTAAAGCATTCTGAGTGACCTCAGAATTTATAAAATCACTTGGCATGTCTAAAAAGTTTACTGTAGTTTCAGAAAAAAAAAAGCTCAGGGATTTTGGTTATTTACTTTGAAATAGTAAAGGTTACTGCAGTATGGCAACCTAAAAGGAGCTATGTACACCCTTGATATTTAGAATGCCCCCAGAAATCTAATTTCTTGAATGTGCAATTGTCTCACTGCATTTTTTAGAAATATTTGCTGAGATAGTCCAATTTCAGGAATCTATTGCAATAAAAGGTTAATTGATTCTAAAGCTCCCGAGCTCAGCCACATCTGAAGGAATGCAGATGATGCTACATTGCTCATAGGAAACCCGAGACTACACCAGGTGATTGGAATTAAGACAGATCTTCCCATTCACAAATCAGGACAGGGTAAGCAAGCAGCAATCTCTTCAGAACAGAGAAAGGTATGAGTCTGCTAAAAAAAGTTTATTATTCTGTATAATGCTTGCACTTCCAGTCCTATCTTTGTTTGATCAATCAGGCCCTCAAACAGAAATAGAAGAAGTGCTAAGGAGTGTATTTGCTATTAGTTTTTTTGATCCATCATCTATGATCTCATAGTAAATCTGTTTGAATATATAACACTGATCCTCTTCTGATCATGATTGATGAATACCTTCCCCACTGAGTTCTTAGAAGATACTTCTCTCTGTTCTATGTATCTTTTTTTAGAAAGGTAATAATGATTAGTGTCATGATTGTGGATATGTTACATCTAATTTATGTTCAAATGTGTTCAGCACATACTGTAATAAAATCTGCAAAACCTTTTTTTCAGTATAGGACAGACAATATATTAACAGAGGCAGTGATAGTCAAACATTCATATTTATTTATTTTTTGTCTTAGAGTGTATCTTTACTGACAAAACCTGTAGGCTGCCATTGTTTACCTCCATCTGCAAATGCTAATTACCTGGCTGTCTTTGTCTCCAATGCGTCAGGGTTGATTTGCTGAAGTCAAAGAGTCTGTTCGCTTTGAAAGGGAATTTGCACTTTGCAGGGTATGTTTCCCTTAGCTCGGTGAATTTCAATTAAATATCAAATCATATGCAAGTAAAAAACAGTATTTATGCTTGCACATGATTGGGTGACGGAGGACATCAAAGCTTTCACTTTGCAAGGGAAGTTTTCCCTTAGCTTAGTGAAATGACTATTTGTCTTTAGTAACTTAACCACATTGGATCAGCAAGGAAATCAGGCAACTAGCAGTTCAAGAAAAAGAGGTCAGCAATGGTGACATACATGCAAAAGTACAGTAAATAATATGTAATCTCACCTGTACACTAGCACAAGTTTGTATGCTGGTGCAACTGCAAACACATATATGTACATGTACCATATTTATGAAGAAACACAGGACCCACAAATATATATGTTTTTAAAATGTTAAATGTCTAATACAACTCCGACTGGGTGGGACTGTGCTGCCATGGAGCTGTCGGAAAACGAAAATTGCGGTAAGTATGGTAATACAATTTTCCTGTTTTCCCGACAGCTCCATGTCGACACACAATTGGGAAGTAACTCGCACAATACAAGGGTGGGAATGCAAGTAGTTTAATTAGACATAGAAGAAGCAGCCACGACCGTACGGCCAAATTCAACCGTAGTCAAGGCCGCCGGCTCAACACAGTAGTGACGCATGAATGTATGAATAGAAGACCACGTAGCCGCTTTGCAAATCACTTAGAGCGAAACACCGCTCATGGCCGCCCAGGAAGTAGAAATGCTTCTAGTAGAATGCGCAGTAGCATGCCCAGGAACTGCCAACCCCTTAGCACCATATGCCAGGGTGATAACTTTCACCATCCATGTAGAGATAGAACGAATAGAGGCCTTCAGGCCCTTCCTCCGCCCTGCAGAATCACGAACAGGTGGTCCGAGGATCGAAACAAAGCAGTAGCTTCAATGTATGAACGTAAGGCACTACCCACATCTAGACGAGCCAGATGATCTGAGTCCCCGTGGCCACAAAATGGAAGCACAATTTCCTGGTTAATATGGAAGTAAGTGGCGACCTTCGGAACGAATCCAAGCATTGGCACCAGTACCACTCCATCCGCCAAGAAAGTAGTAAAAGGCTCTTTGTACCCCTATGCAGCAATTTCAGACACTCTCCTTGCTGATGAAATGGCCACTAAAAAGGCTGATTTTAAAGTCAGTCGCCAGAGAGACGCATTAGTATTGAACTCTGCCAAAGCTAGGTAGTCCAGGACCAAGGGCAAGTCCCACTTGGGAAACAGTCGCTGCCTGGGTGTTCTAACCCTTAAAACAGCACGGAAGAACTTCACGATCAGAGGATTCACCGCCCATCTTACTCCAGTGAAGGCGGAAATAGCAGAAACATTTTCAGAGTACAAAGGCTCAGGCGCATGTCGAGGCCTTTCAGAAGAAAATCCAGCACATGCCACACCCGGGGCAACTCCGGGGCAAATGAATGAAGGGCTGCAAAGTCGATTAATTCCACCCATACCCTGTTATAGGTTCTGTTCGTGGTTGACTTCCTGGCGTTCAACAGGGTGCGGACAACAGCTGCAGAACACCCCAGCTCGGTCAACTGCCGCCTCTCAAGATCCGGGCCGTCAGGCATAGCTTCTCTGGAGCCGGATGGAACAATGGGCCCTGGGACAATAAGTCCCTCGACACCGGAATGGGCAAGGGACCCATCACCGCCAGCCGGTAGAAAAGAGGGTACCAGGGACGCCTACTGATGCACACACCGTGTTTATTCGCACCCCTAGGTACACCAGATCCTGCGAAGGGCACAAGTGGCTTTTTGAGATGTTGACGATCCAGCCGAAGTAACTGAGGGTGGAAAGTACCAGGGAGCGATGAGTCAACAACAGGTCCCTGTCATGACTGAGCACTAGACCTGTGCGATTTCGGTTCGTTCCGAAATTCGTTTCAGACAAATTTTCGGAGATTCGGATGCATCCGAATTCCGAATTACAGCTAAGACGAATGCAAACGAATCCGAATTCCCGATTTCCCGAAATTCATTAGCGGTAGTCAGGCCGAAATTCTTTTATGGACGAAATTCGTTATTGGGGGGGAACCTCACGCATATTTTTTTTTCATCTTCTGCAGACTGTAAAAAAAATGAAATTTTTTTTTGTTATTGGACGAATTTCGTTGCAGCAAAATGACATTAGGAAAAAAATGACTTTTTTTTTTACAGTCTGCAGAAGATGGAAAAAAAAAGTGTGAGGTTCCCCCCCAATTCATACCAAACCCTTTAGGTCTGGTAGGAATGTTAGGAGGGACCCCCCCATTTATAGCACAAAAAAAGTGCGTGGGGTTCCCCCCAAAATCCATACCAGACCCTTAAAGTCTGGTAGGAATTTTAAAGGGGAACCCTAGCCCCCAAAAATGGGGGGGGGGGAAATCGTAGGGTCCCCCCTAACAGTCCCACCAGACCCTTGATCCGAGCACTGGCCTGGCAGGGCAGAAAAGGGGGGGGACAATCAAGCACCCCCCCCTCCCTGCACCTTACCAGGCCACATGCCCTATAATAAGGGGGCACCCAGATGCCACCCCCCCATGTGAATGAGTAAGGGGTACTTGTACCCCTACCCATTCACTAAAGGGTTAAATCAAATCGTTAGGAAAAAGTACAGATTTTTGACAAAATCCTTTTAATTGAAAAAAAAAAACAGTCAATTGTTGACTCTTCCTTTTAATAAAAAGATTTTTTTTAAATGGCTCCATCGATGTAATCCAGAGTCAATCAGGATGCAGGACCCCCGCCGACCCACCGAAATAAAAAAAGTCCTGCCTCAGACGACCACCCGAACCCGATGTAAACTCGCCGCAAAAATGACATTCAGCCCGAATGTCAACAGATGCGCGGAGCGAGCCATGACGTCACAGCTCGCTCCGCCCATTTGACATTCTCAGCTGTCAAATGCTACATAGCATTCGGGAACTCCCGAATACTATTCATGAGTTTCCGAATGCTATTCAGGTCTGTGAGCCGAGGTGTCATAATTCTTTTCAGATGACACCTCGGCTCTTTTTTTGTGTTATAACGTGCACAAACTTTCATTTTCTCCTACAACACCTACTACAACAATTATATGGTTAAAAGTTCAAAGGCAATAGTGTAGTGGTTAGAGTACTGGTTTGCCATTGTCAAGGTCGCAGGTTCTAATCCAGGGCAGGGAGAATAATGGATAAAGTTGTTTTTTTTCTTTGCTTTTGAATTGGCATTCTCCTAACATTCCTACCAGACCTAAAGGTTCTGGTATGAATAGGGGGGGAACCTCAGGCTTTTTTTTTTTT
>NW_017306359.1:483634-504783 GCF_000935625.1 Nanorana parkeri | reverse complement strand
TCTTCTGCAGACTGTAAAAAAAAAAAAAAGAAATTTATTTTTTTTCCCCCTAATGTCATTTTGCTGCAACGAAATTCATCCAATAACGAATTACGTCCATAAACGAATTTCGGCCGGACTACCGATAACAAATTTCGTCCGAAACTAATTTGATTTCGGACACTAAATCCAAAAAACTAAATAATGCAAAGTCCAAATCAAAACGAAACTAAACAATTTTTTTGTTGCTGTTTCAAAACGAAACTAAACTAAACAATTTTTTTGCTGGTGCACATGTCTACTGAGCACCAAAATGTCGTTGAGGTAATAATACACTCTGACCCCCTTCACATGGAGAAAAGCCACTAGAGATAGTAGAATCTTCGTAAAAACTCTGGGAGAGGCGGTGAGCCCGAAGTGCAGGCATACGAATTGGAAATTAAGCTGTCCCACTGCGAACCGTAGGAATTGCTGAAAATGTGGATGGACTGGTACATGAAAATAAGCGTCTTTCAAGTCGATAGGCTAATTGAAGAGGACTTCGATATAGTGGGTATAGCGGAAACCTGGCTGGACAGCACGCATGACTGGGCTACTAATATAGAGGGGTATAACCTGTTTAGGAGGGACAGAGGGGGGTGGACCAGAGCTACGAGACAAGGCTACTAAATTTAAACATGTTCACATTGGAGGTGAGGAGATTAAGGGGGGATATGATCTCCATGTACAAAATGTTCAATGGTGGCAGCAACATTAGCGATAAACTGTTTAAAATTAACTCCATTACAAAAACTAGAGGCCACCACCTAAAATTGGTGGAAAAAAAATTCCAGCACAAGGGGCGAAGGGGGTTCTTCACAGTAAGATCAGTTAGGGTCTGGAACTCACTGCCACAGACAGTGATTTCAGCAAAGAATATGGAATTGTTCAAGAAACTTTTGGACGATTTCTTAAGGGACCATAATATACAGGGGTACAGGTACTCCTAGAATGAGATCCTAATAGGTTGGACTTGATGGACTAATGTCTTTATTCAACCTCAAATACTATGTAACTATATACTATGATAGAAAGAAGCCAATCTTCTGACTGGATAACCGTTAGTATAGTCTGTAAGGACTCCATCTTGAAATGGACCTTGGCGATGAAGCGGTTGAGGAACGTCAGATCCACCACAGGCCTCCAATCTCCGGTCCTTTTCTGCACCAAGAACAGGGGTGAATACACTCCCAGAAAACGCTCCTGATGTGGCACTGCCACTACTGGCCTTTGGGCAAACAGGGATTTAACATAAGTCCAAAGTACCTCCCGTTTGATGCCGCACTCTGGCAGCCACTTGGGAATAAAGGAAGGATGAGGATGCTTCAGGAAGGTCCATGTGTGTCCTCTCAAAATGGTGTTCACCACCCAGCGGTCTTCTATATTGGCCGCCCAGACCCGTGCGAAGGTGGTCAATCTGGCACCCACCTGACCGACCCGGGCGGGCAAAACTTCAAAAGGACTGTTGGTGATCCTGTGCCGAAGTTGAAGGGTCCTTTTTAGGCTTAGAAAAGGACGGCAGATGCTTTCCACGGTCTCCGGAATTGTCTACCAGGCTTATAGGATTTTGCATCCTTATACGAACTCTGGGTATTTGTACGAAAACGAGCATTCTTCTGCCGCAAAAGACGTCTGTCCTGTGGGAGAGAACCGGATTTCCCACCAGTGGCTTTGGAAATGGCCGACTCAAGTTTGTCACTAAACAGTGACTGCCCATTGAAGGGTATCCGACACCATCCCCGTTTCGAGGTGGGATCAGCCACCCAAGGCCTCAACCACAGGGCTCGCCGGCCAGTAACTGACAGAAGCATAACCCTCGCCAAGGAACGCACCACACCAATTGCCGCCTCAGCAATAAAAGTGGAAGCTAGTTTGATGTTCCTGAGGGACTCCAATATCTCGGTTTTACCAAGATCGTTGGACACCGCAGCTTCCGCATTATCCGTCCACACCTCAAGAGCCTTCGAGGTTGTGGCTAAGGCAAAGGCCGGTTTACAGCGACTGCCCGCAATAAGAAAGACCTTTTTTAAGGTCAAAATCAATATGGCGGTCAAGAACATCTCGGAAGGAGACAGTCATACAATCGCTGTGTGAAATGACTTGCCAGCTGCATGACAGCTGCGTCCACAACTGGCGCTACCTCTAGCTCTTTGAAGTCCTCTTTCCTAAACGGGTACAGCTTTGAAAAGCGGTTATGAAAAGCGGTCTTCCGGTCCACTTGGCTACACTCTTCAGTGATCATCTCCTTGAGCTCTACCAAAAAAGGAAAACTGAGCGCTTCCTTCCTGATGTGTTTGAAGAATCTGCGTTTATTGTCGGGCTCTGCAACATCATCTTCCCATTGTAATGCCCATCTAACGGCCTTCACGAATGGCTGAACCAGTGTAAAATCAAAGCCATCTGCCAGATCCACGTCTGACCCTGAGGCTTCACTGCCAGAGGCAGACCCGAGGTCCACATCTAGAGGAGTCGTCGCAGGATCCGACCTGTGAGTGACCTGGCGATAGGCGCCAGCCCGAGGCTGAGAGGAGGACGAGGTACTGGCCGCAAAATCCTGAAGGGACTCCTGAAAGACCTGCCGCATCAGGGAAATGACCTGGAGATTGTCGGCCGACTTGTCCCTAGTAGCGCCTTGAAAACATGCGTCACAGGCAGTTTTACCAGGTAAGGCAGGGTTCTGGCAAGCCCAACATTGATCAGGGCGTGATTGTGGATGATGCCCTCGGGCAGGGCATGCTCTACGCTCCATAGAAGGGAAATCATGGCGAACTCTGGCGGTCCTGTGAGAAAGAAGATGACTGGTGCCGATGAGACCTCTATGGGCTAAAAACATAAAAGAAACAACAGAACACATACCTTAGTTGAAGCGTGGACGAACAAGGCGATCCATGCAAAACGGACGCGCAGACAGTCGCTTACCTTCTTTGGTGGCGCTGGTCTGGAATAGGGGTAGGCTTATCATTGGGCATGTTGAAGCAGCAAGCTAAAGGAAAGCAACAGAGATATAAGAAAAAACCCCAGAACAGGCAAGGAAGTCCTAAGACAACCCCATAGAGATGTCACTGACAGGGAGTGCAGCCTACCTGATGCTGAAGAACAGTCTGCAGGGCGGCCAGGCAGCAACGAGCAGGACGTAGCCAACGAGAGGATTAAAAAATCACGCCATCCGAGGCCACGCCCCCCCCGCATTGCGGACGCGTACCTACTGCGCATGTGCCACCCGACTCGGAACGAGGCTTGGAACACAATATGCGCTCCACCTTCCGCCCGCAGACTGAGAAGGAGCGAGACAGTACAGCTCCCGCCACGTAAGTCCGCCAGGATGCAAAGCGGACAGCAAGCTAGAAGAAAATACTTACAGGAGGGATAATCCTGACTCAGCCCAAGCCACCATGAACCAGGGTGAACCTTACCGGGAAATATAGCCTCAACCAGCAGAGAGGCTCCTCCCATACACTCCGCAGAGCACTGAGAGGACTGCACCCCAGCACAGAGAAGGGTGGACGGCGAAAGATTTACTCCGGCCAGGTAAGCGACCATCTGCATATCCTAAAGGAGGAACGGTAGTCGCTGGGTGAAGGCTCAATTTTAAAAGTTATTCATCCTATCAGATTCAGGGGGTGGAGCCTACACCCAATTGTGTGCTGCCATGGAGCTGTCGGGAAACATTATGTTGTGTGTTATGCAGTAACCCATAGCTATCAGATTTAACTCCCAAAAGGTTTAAAGCAGACACATCCATAAATTGCTCATTACAAGTAGTTAATACTGCATTTACCCATTGCTGTTTAAGTAAAGATGTCAAGGAAGAATTACCAGAACATACTGTGTGGATCTTTCACTATTTTTGAAAATGGAGTGCACACAAAGCATTTGCATATGTATATAGCGCTGGTGTACTGGAGCACACTTGTGCATACAGGCCTTCACTATACTATTCCTGGGACCAGGCATTGGACCTCCGCATGTATTTCTGTGCATCTATGTGTCATGGTCTGCATGTTCATTTTTGCAAATCAAGTCACTCAGACATGCATCCAACAGGTATGAGTTAGGGCTTATTCACATCACAGCAAATAGCTGTAATGCTAGCGATTTTGTGCATTGAAGGAATAGGTTAAAAAAACGACACTCGCAAGGTGATCTGTCCATCCAATACTTTATTTGCAAAACGGCATAAAAGCAGCAAACAAATATTTACATGTGTCAGCCCCTCAAACTGGGCCTTAGTCATAGCACATTGAATTAGGAGCACAGCTGCTTTTTAATTAAACTGTCAATTCCGGAACAGGAAGGAGAAAGGAACCTGCACTATTTCTTAGAATGCAGTGTACGTGCACTGCAACACTCGGAACATTTCCATCGGTGCTTAGCAGTGCAGGTGAGCTGGAGTGCAGTGTATATGTTCATTGAGGTGATGTAAGTAAACCTTATTTTGTTTTCTATCTAAAATGTATTGCTGCACTGTGCGGCCCATTCCTCCTTTGTTCAAGTTGTTTATGATACTACTGTAGGCCATGCACATAAAATTTTGATGGCATGGAAGCTTGGATTGTCTTTGATGGCATGACCTATTTTTGAATATATATATTTGTATATAACCTTCTCTTACAATCTTACCAATTCACTGAAGAATGCTCCCTTTTCCCTTCTCCTGGGCCACTTCAGGTTCAAAGGTACATGAGAAGCCTCTTTCACCATGCAGTCTCCATCAAGGTATGCAACAGAAGTGTTTTCATCAAACATTGAATGCAATGTAATTTTATAATGTAATCTAAATGCTGACAGCTACACAATTTACTGGTGTGCATTGTGTTTCAAGGTTAAATATGTAAATATCATGTAAAATAAACATTGAGATACTGTTTGGATGTTAGAATGGAGCCGGTGTATAATAAGGATGTTTCGTATACCACTCATCCAGGGGAAAAGGTGAACTCTGATGTTCAAAAAACCTGTTCAAAAAACCTGCATGAATCTTGATATAACACATTCATACTGTTCTTATGAATCTCCTAGCTAGGTGATGGCCCATTCAACATGCAACAGAAAGCTATTTTGACAAGTTAGTGACAGTTAAAGATTCGAAAAAAAATCTTCATTGTGCTCTTTTCTATACCTATTTCTTTCCATATAATGTTCCTTATTTTTGTGCTTCGACTTGAGACAGGCAATCTGCCAGGACTGAGCTCCTCTAGCAGATGTCACCCTTTTGCCCTTTTGCTCTTTCTGTAGATTCTCGGCTGGAGGAAAAGTTAGTTAGCATTCAGTATTCGATAATAATAAGTGATTCCATTTTTATGGAGGTAGTGAGAAAATCAAAGCTATTTTTATTTTAGAAACGGAACACCTTAATTCTTTTTCTTGACGGAAACAAAAGGTCAGTACAAAATGCACATCTTGCAATTTAATGCTAAACCTGCACATGATAAATAAATATTTCTTCGGAATTGTGTTTTTCTATATTTTCCATTAAGAGACAAAGAAAATCAGGAATTCCAAAGTTGACATTTAAGTTTTTTACTGATATTAGTATTGGTAGATTTATAAGTATGTCATGTCCATCAGCTGTCGGGGCAGAAATGCTGTACACTAATCCAGATGTGTGGTTAGCTATGCTCTGCATGGTGCTCAGACTTTGAGTGGTTAGTTGTGAATTGGTCAATGCTAGCTCATACTCTTGGTACTTTTCCTTTGCCTCCCTCTGCTCTGATTTTGCTCTGGTGCACTTTTTGGCTTTTGCTGCTGTTCCCACTATTGTGTTTTTCCCACACACCGCATTTCTATGCCCCAGGATTTCCTTCAGGCTACATCAGGATTGTGGGCAAGTAAATTAGCAGGTGGTCAGGTGAAACTTTTTTTTAAAAATCAGATCATTTTTATTGAACAGTTTTGTAAACAGTCAATAACCTAGATCAACAGACAAACAAAAAACAAACATCACCAAGTATCGACCAAGCACATCCCGTCATGAGGACCAGAGTATTCCCTAGAACACAGTAATACAGTTATAAACATTTCAGATATAAAAAATAGACCGGACACCCGCACAGGTAAGGGATGCAGTGACAATGGGAGACATAGTATATACTCATGGAGATTACCAGATGGATACAACCAAGAAACATTGACTACCGGGATCTATCCAAGAGGACCAAATCAGGGAGAATTTACTATCAAGCCCTCTCCTTTGGTATGTTACTCTTTCAAAGGCAAAGATCCTATCTAGCTCAATCATCCACTCTGAAACAGAAGGTGGGGAGTGTGATATCCATTTGCGTGCAATGAGTTTCCTAGCAGTAAATAAGGCTCTACGGATTGCTGATCTCAAATGGGTAGACAAAATGGGAGGCTCTATTCCCCCTAAGAGGCAGGTAAGCAGAGACAAGGCGAGGGAGACATTAAAGACTGAATTAATCGGTGTAATTATTTGGCTCCAATACCTAACCAATTTAGGGCAACGCCATAGGAGATGTATCAGTGAACCCTGGTAGAATCCACATATCGGGCAAGACGGATCATCCCGGATGCCAATTTTAACCAGAAATTCAGGTGTACAGTACGATCTATGTAAAATTAAAAGCTGGGTGAGGCGGTGAGGCGCGGATAGTGAGGTCAAGGGTACATTATGGAGGATGTCTTCCCAGATCTCATCAGTAATAGTGTTTTTTTTTTAATTTAACTGCCAATGTGTTCATTGTGAAGGCTATTAGTTCATGTTAGCAACTGTTTGCTGGTTTTAGACTAGCCTTAGTTGCTGACATCACCAGTGTTTGTTCCAGGTTAAAGATTACATTGAGGAGTTAGGCTGAGGTTAAAGCGATTCTGTTGGTAAAATAAAATTGACAAAAAATGATCCCCTGGAAAGGGAATAGTAAATTATCCTTCATGCTGCCAAATGTTACTGCAATGAAGAGAAACCACTGGCCAAAGACTCCGTAGAATCCATCACTTCCAGAAGTGTTGATTTCGTTGTGCCCTTTTGTGCTCAGTAGTTTTATCCCTATGTCCTTACTGCATCCTGTAGTGACCTCCTGTAGAGGTTAATGGGAGGATCCACGGAGCACCACACAGGGCCAAGAAATCTGTGCTCCCAAAAGTTGGAATTCTTCATGTGGCAAATTTTCTTCATTACAATGGTTTTCAGTGGGAAAGGGGAGACTTTATTATCTCCTTTTCAGGGTACCCTTTTTTTACCACGCTCTTTTTAGCGCCAGAGTCATTTTAAACGCCAGGTTTATGGGTTAGGTTTAAGTTAAAGTATAAGCTCGCTTTACTCTTTCCTCCCACCCCCTTCTCCCAGTGTGCCATAGTCTGTGCCCTTTATCCTAAGAAAAATTTAGATTGGTACCATGCAAGTGCACCACAGCCTCCATGAATTTCAGTAGAAAGTCACCTTTTAGACTCTTAGGGTACGGATTGTCTTTCCATTGAAGTGAATTGAGGTTGCAGTGTGCATGATTGAGTACTGCTCTTAAGATTTGTGGAGCTTTCAATGAAATTATGAAAATATCCTTCTGGCAAAAAAGTGTGCTTTACACCTTGTTACTTTTTTTGGGATGTGATTCATTATTTTGTCCAGTGCGAGAAACTGAATTTTTGTGCTGAAATCTCCCAAGCTAACTCCCAGCCCAAAACACATATAATCATTTTTTAAAGGCTAAAAACAAGTTTAAAAAAAAGACTCTGTGCAATGTAGGTACAAGGTATGAGCAATAATGGGGAACTAAAGAGCAACACATAGTTATGTCAGGTTGAAGAAAAGACTTCAGTGTGTAATTTTCTATATTGCTGCTTAATTTATTTGAATGTTTTAAAAAAATGTCTTACTATTTACACCACATTCTTTCAATCTTTAAATTATATTGTGAAACATTCTTAAACCAGGGAGAGAGAGGGCGGGAGGGTTGGAGTGGAGAGTGCTACTGCTAAGCCAATAGAATTAGTTTTATCTTGTAAGTAAAATCTTCTTCCACCCAATTAGTAGGTGCACAGCAATGGTGATGTAGAACACTACAGAGCATATTCATTAAAAGTTCAAAAAGAACTCTAGGAATTGTAAAAACTAATCATTGCAGTGGGGCTACCCCCAGACTCCAAGGGTTAACTGCTCATTTTTCTCAAACTGGAATAAAATAGATATAGTCACATGATACTCAGTCCTATGGTGGTCACCGCTCACCTCTCTCCTACTCTGCTTCTGCAGTGGAATGTCCCTCGGCATCCTCACCTCTAATGCACTTGTATTAGACATGATAATGTTGTGGGTCCTTAGACTGCTAAAGTCCAGGGGAGAAGAGGCTGTGGGGACCAGTGTAGCAGCTAGGCGGGACTAAGGATTTATTTTAGCACCTAGACCAAAACGAGCAATTGACCCCTGCAGTGTGGGGGTAGCCCCGCTGCAAGAGTTTATTTTTACTATTCCTGGAGTTCATCCTTAAATTTATGTTTTTTTTAAACATCTGAATAACTGCTTTCAAGAACACCTGTCATGAGATAAATATTGCGATGGTCACTACTAACCTCTGAAAATGCCATCTTGCGAATGCTTTGTCTGTAAATAGCTAAACCTAGAACACGTATTTAGACTCCTTTCTGACCTTCATTTGCTGCATGCTTGCTTGTGTCTGTAAATCAGAAAGCAGTGAAAACAAAGACAGCCAGGCAGCTAACATTTTCAGGAGGAATAAAGTAATAACACAGCCCCAATGTTTCTCTCCCAGCATGTGTGTTTAACAAGATATTACATTTTATATTTGACCTTTGTGCTTCAACTTTGTCAAAAACCTAAAAAAAATATGCATATTGTAGCTGTGAAGTGTATGCTATGTAAATTGCTATTCAAAATAATGCAACTGAGTTATAGTTTTTTAGTCTGTAGAATCTGTACAGAACCGCATATTGTTATTTTGCAGCAAGCCGAAGAAGAATGTCCTTCTTCTTTGGCACGCTCTATACCATTTTAATACAGATATATGACCAGTATAAGAACAGTGTTTCGTAGAATTCATGCAAAGAAAATTGTATATAAAAGCTATAATTGAAATAACAGTTTATTTGAAGTATGTGTGCCTTTTCAGCTTAACAGAATCATACTGAAGGGTTCTATTATGTAATTTCAATGTACTGGAATTAGACTTTTTTTCAGTGATTTCTTCATAAGTTTAATGCTGAACTCCTAAATACAAGAAGCTTGTGTATTCTTGATGTCCTTTTTGTGTATTTCTTTCAGAATGTGCAGTAATCCTGTATGAAACATCCTTGGCATGCGGTTGTCCTCTCTTCTAGTTTGGGGTGACTGGTGTTGTATCCACCCCTGTGCAGTTTTTAACAGGGAGCTTGTACTGGGTGGACCTGCTTGACCCCTCCCAGAACTCTGTTCTCAGCACAAGCTATGTGCAGCATAGTGATATCAGAACCACATTTGCAAGTCAATGCCTGGGTTTGCAAAGGCATTTGATGCACACAAAGTGGATTAATATCTTTTGTGGAGTTCAAGCAAATTAACTGACCTCTTGGCTGATGGTGCATACCTAGTTCCGATTAAATGTAACTGAGCACAGCCAGTAATGGTGGCTGTTTCATATACAGTATAATTAACTGTTGGCACCTATGATGTTAACTGAGCTGACCATTTACCGCCTTTGAAAGGGAGATTTTTTCCCACTGGCCACCCATGAAAAAGTCCTTTTGTACCTGGAATATATTGCGATTATAATAACTTTCCAATGTAATATAAATATTCTTTAGCTGTATGTTAGGCTGAAGTATTTATGGATGTTTGAAAAGCTTTTTGCTTTCTTTCTTTTTCAGTGATGTGCGTTCACCAGCAATGCCACTTCAAATGATCTCTGAACGCACTGTTCGCCGTACACTGCAGCGTATGGGATATGGAAGCCAAAGGCCTGTTCGAACACCTTTGCTGTCTGCAGTTAACAAGATAAAATGTCTCCAATTCGCACAGGAACACAAGGATTGGACAGTCGAGCATTGGAAAAAAGTCATGTGGTCCGATGAATCACGTTTCCAGTTGCATCATGCAGATGGCAGAGTGAGAATTAGCTAATTTGCCTACAAACTTCAGGTGGTCATAATAATCTGGCCACTTAGTGTATATATAATATTGTAGCAGGTCATCATGTAGAGAGCCAGGAGAGGTCCTGTCCGGGGTTTGTGTCGCCCAGATTCCTCTCACACCTTCCAGAATCTCTAGTAAGCCCTAGCTCTGCACCTTGCCTCAATGGCAATTTAGAGCAGGTGAGGCAAACTGACACTGCTCTGGAGCCTGGGTAGCAGACCGTCTGAATCTGCTAGAGCACAAGGTTGGTCACTGTGGTTTTCTGAGGCCTGACAAACAATAGGCTTGTACAGGTTGTTGGTCAGAACTATGTTATGTGTACTCAGTGCCGGGACATGGCTAGGATTTTTGTTAATTATTTACTTAATTTGAGCACTGTACAGCACTGTATATATAGCCCGTGTGATACACCAATAAACGCACCACTGTTTTGGTTTAACAAAAGTCACTGGTCTCTAACTCTCTCAAGATTGCTCAACCTAGGAAGCAATTACACCTCCTACCCAGCTCACAATAATTGTGTGTGTGTGTGTGTGTTCTTCTTCTGCCACACCTATGTGATGATCGGTGCCTGTGCCTATATAAGTAAAGTAAAGTAGTAAAGGGCTCCTTGTGGCTCGGCTCACCATGCCTGAAATATGTGTCCTAAACCATGATGCGGGGGGCCCGGGCCCGGGATGTCGGCTGTGATTGGCCCCTGGACAGCAGGCACAGCACAGACATGCAGCGCTAGTCTCGGCTGACTTACTTGTTGTAGTCTTGTCATGTTGCTCGTATTGGTGGAACAAAAACTGATCTGTTTCCTGGGTATTTAGCAGTCCGGGCACACAAATGGGTTCAGTTGGCTTTTCTGAGCTTGGCTGTGATTAAGAGGGAGGTTTAGGGGCCTGTGAAGGGCAGGAACCCCGTGCTATGGTTGGCCGGCCCAGGCAGTTATACGGGTGCACTGTTCCAAGGAGGATTGTGCGCCTGTATGTTTCCCCAGGTATTTCTTGAAGCCGTTGTCAGAAAGTTGTGAGATTAATCCGGGGCCGAGGTGGCTGAATGGTGTGTGGCCTGAACGGCCCTGCACGCTGCACCCTTAAAAATGTGACACCCTGGCAAACCTCTCCTGTGATCCCCCCCATGCTATGCCCCTTTAAGGGGCAAATGCTTACAGACAGGGGATAGACAGCCAACACTGAGCAGGCTTAGGAGTGTGCATGTGTATGGTTATTTATTCTTAGGCTTTTTCATATGTTTTTACAGTTAACCTTTGAAATAGATATTGGTTCTCATAGGCATATTTATTACATGCCTGGCATGATTTAAAGCCAATAAGAAGATTTTTAGGACCTTTTATCTTGTATGGTAGACTCTCTAAAATATCATATTTCCTTTCAAAATAGATATTTAGATTGCTCAAAGTGAGTAGCTCATTATAGGCTCTACTGCAAATTCCCCAGATGCTGGTCCGACTGTCTTGCACCCCAGTGAATCAGTCTGAAACAAAATGAATCATTGTACTTCGGGGGTTCCAGCAAATGTTTTCTTAAAAAGCAGCAGGGGTCACCTCTGACATGTTTCATTTATAGTTTTTATACATTTTATGATTTTTTATGATATGTTTCATAACGCTTTTTTATATAGTAATAAGAAAACCTATCCTTAAGTTCAAAATTAAATTTTTGGGATTGTCTTCTTGTGCCGCCCCAACAGGGGTATAGAATATGAGATGCATAGCCTCAGTTAATATTAGCATTGTTATATAGGTTAGAATTTATATAGTGTGATTTGCCTAACTATTTTCTCATAGCTAAATTCATGTCTTATCCTATGCTGCCATCTAGTGGCCCTTTGTTGTAACAAACATGCTTTCTGTAATTATTCCTCATGTGACGATGTATTTCCCCCTAGTGTAGCCCCTTCCTGCTTCCTGTGTGCAGTACTTCCTGTGTCATGGCACAGCTACTAGCCACATGTAACAAGGACACACATGTAATCTGCACAGTACGTAGGAAAGGCATCATTTTCTGACCGCACAATACTATAACCGTTCAATTGCTGTTCCTATCATCTGCTGTAATCCTGATGTAAAGAATAAACACCTATTTTGAATGAATCGGTATTGACGAGTTCAGCTATCTGACGAGGATTGTCCGCAGTGAGTATATCTGCTTATACAGGCCAGGCATAGAGGTCTCAGCAAGGGATATATTTCGCTATCACAACGATCGGAGTCAGAATACTTCTCTTATAACATATTTGGAGGATGGTGAAATTGGTGTGCCAAAAACTGACCAATGTAGACCTGCAACAAGACCCTCTAGCATATTTTCTTTCTTTCATATTAACCACCTATTGATCAAACGTTACAAGCAATATCTCCTTCTACACCTTCTAAGTGTTTCCAAGGCCTGTATACCAATTCTCTGGAAACAGACTAACTCTTCCTCAGTGAGCAAGTGGTCCTCCAGAATGAATGACATTATGCACATGGAGGAACTTTTCTCTCCATGACTGCTCGGAAAAGTTTAATCAAACCTGGTTTTCTTGAAAAGACTTTCGTTTTCTCCACAAACTTCCAATCTTTCCTTTTGAAACCCTTTTTCCCCCCTTTACTACCCTACAACCTCCCGCCACTGGGAGAGAATATTTTTGAATATATCTTTGTTTGTTATGCCTTTCACTAGTCTTATTTGTAACCCTTTTTTTTTCTTTTGTATTTCCTTGCTTGTTATGAAAACGTAAAATCTGGAGGTGGGCTGGGTGATTTTGGGTGACATGCTCAACTTCATGCCATCTCTATGTAGATGAACTGATTAACTTTAGCATTTTCTCATTCCTCATATCTGTTTATTATTAGTAGTCGATTATGTGTGATTAGCTACACAGGTCCTGGATTGGTTTCACCATTTGTCATGTTTGTACCTTATTACTTTCCTTGCATTGTTTTTTGCTTGTATCTCCTGGCAATGTCCTAGAAAAAAATAGAATTTAAAATCTAAAAATTGGTATGTAAAAATGACTATCAAAAAATGTTGCTTGCTTCCAGATTTATTTATTTTTGTGTATTTTGAATTAAAACTTAATTGACAATATAAAGTCCTTTTTATCTCATTCTTGTGCTGTACTCTTTTAAAAAAATATTTATTTTTATTCCTTACAAGAGTGGCATTCATGTGAAATCTTAATTTATAGAACTAGGGACATGATATGGGTTTTTGCCTGTTGCAACCTAAATGTACATAAGTTATCCTATTTTATTTACTCGTATACCAAATAAAAAATGTAAGAATATTTTTTTTTATTCTTCTACTGTACTCTCTCGCTTAAAAGTTTTTTTCTGCTGGAACAGCATTTGTCTTGTAAAGATATTGTGCATATGATATTGTGTAGGGTTGCACAGATACCAACTACAGTATTGAGTACAAGTACGTGTACCGATACTTTTGAGCTCCAAGACTAGACTAGAGAAAAATTCAAAAATTAGGAGGCAGCTGTCATTTGTAAGGAGCACACGGAGCTCCTGGGATTTGTACATCTCTGTTTTAATGTACGATTTTATTTTTATAAATATAACTAAAGGGATGCACATATACCAGTTTTGCGAGTACGAGTACTGGTACTTGCCGAGTACCTACATGTACGAGTACTGATATATTTTTGTTTATTATCAAGTGACCGTTTTTTTAAAACAATACAGACTAATGATTTCAGGACAGTGGTGAAGCGCCAGAGCCCCATCCCAGCTGCAATCGCTGCAGCCCTGGTAGTTCTCATGAAAATGCCAAGTATCTGCACTGGTACTCGAAAAGTATCTGTGCATCCCTAATATTGTGGATGCATAACAGTTTTCCTTTTCTCTTGTTATAATTTTTTTATTACACGTCATTTTGATTTCCACGTACAAACTTATCTGAAAAGAATTGGGATATACAATTATTTTTCTTTCCTTGCAAGATATTTTGTTGGAAAACACTGCTTTATTTTCCACAGCAATGAATATACTTTGTTGTAGGCCAGAAAATAGTTATTTTTATTTGGAAAACACTGCTTTATTTGCTTTAGCAGCAACAAAACATTTTTTTTGTAACTCCTGCCTCATAACATTTTCTTCTCTTACTTGTAAAAAATAAACCAAAAAGATTAGACGATTATGTAATTTGCAATTGTTGCATTTCATCCATTTTAGATTTACTTTTACTGGCAATAACATAAACACATATTCTAAGTGCAGTTTTGTCACATGATCCCCGGCCAATGAAACGTGTGCTATATCAGGAATCCACTCTGACTGGAACCCTGCAAGTGCTCCAGGACTTGTTAAATAGGGATCATGCTTGAATTTCCCACCACCGTAGGTCTGGGGCAAATCCTGCGAGTTAAGTCATCTGGACAATTTTGTTTAAATAAAATGCACAGCAAGGCTTTTGAATCATGGTCAGCAGGTTCCCTCACTATAAAAGGGAGGGTATAGAGCAGCCATACTATTAGTCCACATACCACCCCTCCCTTCCTTTTTTTTGTTTGCATGTATTTATTTATTCTTTATGTGAGGGCATTGGTCACTTTTAGTGCAGAGCCTTTCCATATTTATTGTGTTTATTTATTGTGTTTATGCATGTATATATAAAACGTGTGTGTGTTTAATAAACATAGCAGATACAAAGTTATTAGCAATTAAATCTCCAAATTACAAGATGGCAAAATTTGCTTTGGTCATGAGGGCTTAAATGACTTGATGAAGGTAACCTAATGTTCTCTTCACAACTATGTAATTTTTTTTATGATGCAGGTTAACACCTGCTCACCACAACACATGTGCATATACTGTATGTGTGTTCCTGGCTCTGAGTTGCTAGAGATTTTGCAGGGTACCTTTTGGGAGTGAATTCTGATTTACAGGGCCAGAAATCATGACACAAAACATGGCTTGTTATGCTTTATCCATTTTTGGTCCTACTTTACTGGCAATAAATAATACACATAAAATTCACTCAACAAATGTGGCACCCATCGCACATACATAGGGACTGATTTATAAAGCTTCCACCCATTGTATAGCTGGGCAATTGCTGTTCTCACTGCACTACGGCCACTAGATAGTGATGAGCAGCATAGGGTAGAAGATTTTCAAATCGGCCCTCATTGTAAGCCAATGCACCTGACCTTCAGCACAACATAGCACATAGATGTTAAAGCACTGTGTTGCCCGAAAAAAGTGCAGCTATGTTTTTTTCATGTGTTAAGCCAAAGTCAAAGTGAATGAGCTGCCTTGATGCAAAACATGTCTGGATATTAAAAAACACGTTAAAATGCACAGACAAACTACAGCCCCACAGCATTAACAAATTACCCTCTGCAACCAGTGTTATCAGACACTGTATAGGCTCATTCCCCACAGCATGCAGGCCTGTGCAAAGACCTGATCCCAGGAGAGACAGGTGCTGCATATGTATTAGGATGTGGCTGCACGCAGTTACACTCGCATGCATGCAGACATGAAACTACACATCTGTATGGGTTCAGGTGCCTGCACTTGGACACAGACAGTGTGTGTCCAAGGGCAAGCACCCAGACCAACCGGCTGTGCAGATTCGGGCCTGTCTGCAACTGTATGTCGCCCTGTCTTTCCATAGGGAGGTACAGGCTGCTGCACGCAGCACCTGTCCCTCCTGATGTGCACACCCATGTGAATGAGCCCTTAAATAGAGCATTCTTCCACTCACACCGTTCATATTGCAGCTGCTGCAGAAATGCCTCTACAATGCTGCCAGAAGAATCTTTTTTTTTTTTCCTGACTTTTGTTAGTCACCTCGTGCCCTATTTCCCTAGTATGACACTCCCATTTCCTTAATCTCTTTGCAATCATAATGTCTTTTAAAACCACATTTATGGTTTTTAAACAAAGGATTTAAAAAAAAAAAACACTCAAGGATGAATCTGAGGGTGAGGGCAGTGGTCCCACTCACCAGGGTTCTGCTAGCACAGTTCATTTTAACACTTGTTGCAGCACTTTGCAATGGGAAATACATAAGATGAGAGCATACTTATTACTGTATATGCAGTCTGACTACATCACAGTAATACAGAGGCTTCATCTGGGCTTTAACAAGCCTTAATCTGCTAATGAGTTAAATATATTTTTAAATGTTCACCTTACTACTAAGACTTTGTACTGTGATGCATTGTGTTAGTTATCTCTGGGTGCAAAAAGCTTCACCTCTGCTTCTGTCAGGTCAACCCCATGTTCTTTTCATTTGCTCAGAGCTAAAGTAAAGTTGTCGGCTGTTCTTTACATCAAAGCTAGCCAGTGACTTTCTTTGCACTGGACGACCTGCATTCACCTTCACTCAGACCACAGTCTATACTTTAACTGTAGCATGGCTAGAACTGCTCTGTGTCAGACAAACAAAGACATCTGGAGTTTTTGAAAGGACAAAGATTTTTTTTCTTCCCCAAATACCACATTTTTTTAGCTATATTTTCATGGAGTGGAAAACTGTGGAGGTTGAAAACTACAACATCAATCGTTCTCTATTTAGAACCCAGAGCCCTGGATTGTGTCTCTTTGAATATACTACTGCATATTCTTTTATATATCTTTCCTCTCCCTTTTGACCGATGTATGCTTTTGACTGGAAGAGCTTTGTAATAATTTAATTTGTTGCATACTGCATAAGCCTTTGGTACATCTTTTATTTTTATAAATTGAATACATTTTTAAATGTCTTATTTTTGTTATTTAGATAAACACACGGAATACTAAATATTTTAGCAAATCAAAGCATTTAGAATGGATACTATCTAATCAGATGGTAATGGCATTCCATATTTTCAGTTTTCTACTTTTAATTAGCATATCATTAGATGGTTGTTTAAAAAAAAGAAAAAAAACCTCCAAGCATTCGTTGAGCAGTTAAGCAGTATACAGAGGACAAGGTTTATTTATATGGTCTGTCTTCACAGTTACCAGTCACCTAGCAACCAACTCTTTAGCATACAGTACTCATGATTTCAGCAGAGGGTGATCAAAAGAAAAAAACATAATGGAAACAATTTTCTAATTTTCTTCATAATACTACTATTTTTACTTGTGAATATTCAGCTATATACAAAAGCTGGCGTGAAATTATGAGTAATACAGGTTTTATGTGATATCTCATGTGGGGTGAAACTTGCACAACCTATAGGATAATAAACCTGATGTTATAAATGGCCTCCTGAAATAGTGGAAAACTTGCTCACCTGTTTATTTATATCTAGTAATTTAAAATTATAAACACATATTCCTCGGCACAGGAATTAAAAAGTGTTCTCTATAAAATGTGACAGCAGCTGAGAAATAACTGACCTTCTCCAAAAATGGTCCTTCATAAAAATCACACTGAACATATCCTCTAACGCTAACCTTTAGCCTTAACCTTTGTAAATAAACACCAATAGGTAACGCTGTTTAACCCCATAGTGCCACAGCTTTAGAAATGTTTTTAGTTCCTGGGGACCAGAGCAATTTTGCCATTTTTTTCTATGTTTTTGTTTAACCATGATTTCCATCTTCCTCATGCATTGCACCTACACTTATTATAAACCATTTTTTTTAAAGGACAAAATGGGTGTGAATTGTATGTGACATGTGCATAAACAAATTCTTGCTTTGTTTTTGTTTAATAAAAATGTTTAAAAAATGCAAAAAAGCGAATTTTTCACAGTTTTGGCAATAAGGTCTACATAATTTTGTGTAGCTAACAAAGTAATTTATAATAAATTATTTTATTTGTCCTGAATTATGGGGTATAGCATATTTATGGGATTGCAGTTTTTTTTTAGGAGTTATAGGCAAAAAATACAAGGATTGAAAATACAATTTTACTGTTGAACAATTATAGAATGTGGTATGCCCGTCTCCTATCTTTAATAGCCTCATCAGCACTATATTTTCTTATAAAGTTTTCTATTTTGCATTTTTTTTTTACCTAGGGGGCACTAAGGGTTTTTTTTTTCATTTACATGGGCTTTGATGCTTACAGTATACAGTATTCTCCTTGGACACTTTTTATCAGTTTGTAACACACAGCCTGGCTCGCACCTGCCCAACACAGTGAGCTGCTGCCGGCTCTGTGGCTATTACGGTTCTGTGATCACAGCGATCAGCTATCCATGTGATCAAAGACCTGGGACCACCTAATCTGCTGTTGAGGGTCTGCCTCTGACCCCTGAGGGACCTAGCAACAGTAGTAACTCAATGAGCGCTGGTCCCTTCACGGACAAACCCTCATTGACCCCGAGGGACCCAGCAACAGCAGTAGCTCAATGAACGCTGGCGCCTTCACGGACCAGCCTACCGCTCATTGTACTGCATGACAGGATTATCCCATCACCGGCCGGGAAGGGGTTAATAAAATATTGTGTAACCCACTTGTTTTGTAGTAGATGAATAATGCTCAGTAATGTAATCCAAATGACCATGACAGTCAAGGGACCCATAATGTGTAAATAGGCAGTTGTGTAAAAGTGACATATACTATACTGGGTGCGGGGATACATAAGAAGTAGCAGCTGCTCCAGCCGGCAGCAACACCACTCACTTCCTGTTGTAGAGATAGAGTATGAGACACACCCTTATGTGATATCGCTCAGTTGATTTGCTTCAGGAAAATAATCGCATCCGACGAGTTGCAACAGTAATCATCTTAAGGATTGCTGTGCAGGGCTGTGGTCAGCTTATGTATCTAATAGATTCTCTGCCTCTCAAAGCATTTATAAGAGAAAGTATCCTCATTAGAAATATATGTAAAATGTTTGAAAAATTAAAAATGAACATGTAAACCAATATTGAAAACAAAACTTTAATTGAATGCAAAGCATTTTATATAATTGTTTAGGGGCAATGTTATCCAATTCGTAAATCCACATGTATTCATATCTTGACATTTCGTAAATATAATTCTCCATCAGTCTGATTTCACTACTGCTTTTGCACAGAATGAGGTTCCTTTTAAGGCTAACTTTATGCATAGCTTAAAAATGTTGTGACTGTTTGTTTAACATTTCCTGATGGGTTGTTACAAAAATGTTCTTTGCTACTCATTTTTTATATGACCTACATTAATCTTCTTGTATGGACAATGTATAACCTAGATAATTCCTTTGGTGTTGCAGGTAATACAATATTTAATATTCTATTTATTACCTTGATGTGTTGTAAAGTCCTTTATTTCACTACTCCATGCAGTGTGTTTGCACGGTGTACATACCGGTACATTGCATCTTGTAAAGAGTATATGTTTGCTTCGTTTTTGCCAGTACTGATGCTGCAATTTTAAGACCTAGATTATTGGCTTTCTTAAAAATAAACATCAGTCTATCTGATAATAATCCAAACAAACTATGATCGTCTTTTGGGATTGGCCAATGTCTATTTTACAATTTTTGAATTATACAGTATTTCATTGTGCATTATACTTACATTTAATTGCTGTCTCATATTTCTTATACGCAGAACCCACTTTAAGTTTTTATCCTCTAAAAAATCATCCCTCCACATTTCTTTTACTTCTTTAGTCACTTGATTAGGTTCTCCTATATTGTACCCTTTCTCGCTGGATTGTATGATCTGCTCTTCAACTTCCACTGCCTAATTTGTCACTTTAATGCAATTACATCTTAGACTCATGAATTGTCATCTCAGAATGTGCATTAGCCATTTTAGTAGAAGGCAACTAGAATTTAGGTTGTAACTAGTAGTCTGCTTCTTTCTTGTAGGTTTCTGTGCAGAAACTATAATTTTCCACAAAGATTTTCAAGTCCAAGAAATTGATCTTGGAATGACTAATATCTGGAGTAAACTTTTTACAAGCATTAAAATAAATCTTATCTATAACTTGACCTGTTCTACTCAAGTAGAATTCCAGACAAAGTTGTATCTATATATTTTTATTTTCCATGTCCAATAGACCACGTGGAAATTGACAAAGCTGGGTGCAAACCTCATTCTCATGGCAGAACTGACCATCCACATTAAACTAATTATGCTTGAGAATAAACATTATGGATTCAGGAATAAAATTTGTCTCATGAAGTTTACCTCCTTCTTCTTCAAAGCTCTTTGCTACACTTCCTGCCCTGCTACCCATCAGCTACCAATCTACTGTAGTTATCAGTCCTGCTTTCTATCTTGCTACCATTGCGATCTAATATCAGTCTAGCTACCAGTACAGTCTGCTGGCGGGCCTGCTACCAGTACCGTCTGCTGGCGGGCCTGCTACCAGTACCGTAATGGCTGCTCTATTATTTTTAGAATTGGGTCACTAACCTCAAATCTCTTGCAATTTTTATCAGTTTTTATAGGAGTATGCTTAATCCACACCTGCATACTTAAAAGATTCAAAACAAGTATTTAATGTATTTTAAAAAATATAGGGTGGCCAGGTGTTAGCCGGAGCTTGGCTTTCTGATAGACTAAATATCTCAGTTGTCAAAAATAGACTCCACTGGGTTATGATTAATGAGAAAACAGAAGCTCAAACTTCATAGTGGATTGTCTAAATTTTGCAAACTCTGGGACCTGTGGGCTTTCAATTTCTTGCACCTAATTTTGACAAATCCTTGCTAGGGCTTTGAACCCTGGAGCCTCCCGACTATATATTAAGCACTAAGTGTTCCTATTGGCCATCCTCCCCCTTTTTCCCTTTCTCTTGCTTTTATACTCTTCCTCACTCTCCTCCTACCTCTTCCTCCCGATTCTTTTCTTCTTCTTTCCAATTTTCCTTCTTTTCGGATTTCTTATCATAGTCATGGATGTTTGACACATCTAAATATGCAATTGTTGGCTGCTGATCGTCCACTGCTGATGTTATATTACCTGCCGCACTAAAGCATTGCCACCTGTCCATGTGTCTTAGACAATCCTTATGTACGTTCCTATGTACTATGCAATTTGCCTATTGTTATTGACACTCTCTTGTTTTGTTTCTAGTATACATAATGTATTGAATTAAAAAAAAAGAAAGAAATATATATGTATATTATGAGTGTGTGTGTGTGTGTGTGTGTGTGTGTGTGTGTGTGT
>NW_017306359.1:464410-483587 GCF_000935625.1 Nanorana parkeri | reverse complement strand
TGTTTTGTGAGTGTGTGTGTGTGTGTGTGTGTGTGTGTGTGTGTGTGTATGGTGGCAAACAAATTGCCACCTTGTCACAATGGATGTTCCATCATTTTACAATTTTTCCACATCATAAAATTTGTAGTGCAATATAAAAAGTCCCCAAAGTAGGAAGTAGTCTATTCGAGACAAATATATTGTATTTTGAATCTATTATTCTTGTTTTCAAGCATAATTACTTTTATTCAGATAGTCAGTTCTATTTGCAACAAGTTGTGACTTTAATTTTAATATTTGAAAACTTTCTCATGTGTTATTCAAATTGTGGCCTTTGCGTTCATCAGTTTTTTGTTTGTACATTTAGCTTACATCTCTACTTTGTAGGCCTCCCAAGGCTTTAATTTCAATATTTAACTTTAATTGAAACAAAGGGCATCGCCTACTTCAGTTTATCATTAAGGCATAGCAGCAATGCACTAGTAAACCCCATCCACATTTCCTTTTGTTGGCAAACTATTGATCTTGGAACACATCCCTGAGACGCTGGAACACCCACTGCTCACTCCTGCTGCCTCTTGCATATAGAAAGCCATGTTAAGTGCATTCTCACAGCAATCTTACCTTTTGAAGTCTAAATGTAATTACAGTCAGGCAGAAAGAGGGTGTAAATAAAATGGCACCAGGAAGCTCCAGGAAGTACAATCCAACTTCCTCCTACTGACTCCATTGGGAAATCTGTGAAAATCTGGTTGCAAAGGATTGCACTGATCTCAAAATAATTAATAGCATAGGTAGTTCACTGATGTGTATACTTGCTCCGAGTAGATTGTTCTGCAATAGATCTGATTTAGACAGTGTAGGGGTCAAACCATTTCTTTAAACAAAATGTATATGAAGAGACAGTCTAACATGAAGTAATAGGTTTTAAAGTTGAGAAGTATAGGCCATATTACTGGATGGCTGCAATTTCCCTGTTAGTTTTGTAACTGAAATAAAGAAGTCCATTTGAATTGTCTGGCTGCTGGCTTAAGAAGCTTGTACAACCTGTGACAAACACTTTTAGATCAAGTATTTATTGTTTACGCATTCCAGATACTGAAGATCTTTAGAGAATAGATGACTTGGTTCTGTTCTTCTGAAATAGCCTGAATTATGGAAAGATTGTTTAATAAAAACCTATCCACATTTGAAGGGCTTTTAATGTTTTTTATTGGAGGTGGCAGACCTTTATTTACATTTACATTTCAGAAGATACACATTGAGGTTTTCATCGCTTGCACCACATCCTGCTAATGCTACCTGTCTAGCTATCACACTGACCCAATATGTTGCCATGAAAAATGCTCAGTTTAAAAGCTAACACACCAGGATAAGGATTATTTTTATCTGATAGGGTTTCTTTTAGCTGAGTCCAGTGAGATTGGCAGATTACAGTAACATAGCTAAAATATTAGGGCTGGTACTGATTCAAATTTTCGTGTTCGAATTAATCAAATTTTTTTTTAATAGATTTAATTTCGATTATAACGCACATACATACACATACAGATCCAACTACATTGGCCCATACATGGGGTCCATGGGAGAAGAGGTAAATTTAGCATTACATGAGTCACTGAGCTATGCAGAATTTTTATGAATTGGATTGTGTTAGAAACATTAACTTTTGATATTTCAGTAAATGTTTAATGATGACATTGTTTGGGCTGGTGTGTCTTTTTTTGCTGGAACTGGAGCGCTGAATTTGGGTACAGTAATACCACAGGGCTTTGTCATAATAAAAATAAATTGGGCAAGCCATGCTGTCATGTTCATTTTAATATTTAAAAAAGAAATGCATTTCCAGCAATTTTCCCTGATGCTATTTAAGCTGATTTCTGGGACCCCCGTCCCCATCTCATACAACCACCCTTTAACCCATACCCCCTCTAACTAATTGCTGTGTTTAGTTAAAAAAAAACCTACCTAAAAGCCCCTTTTTACTTATCTAAATTTGTGGTCATGTGACACTTCTGAATCTTCTCTCTTCGTCGTCTAACGATAGGGAAGGAGGAGGAGTCCGGTGAGGTCACGGACATCGACATCACCTGACTCCTCCCCCTTTCCTTCGTTAGCCGACAGCAGCTTGCGGAAGGGGGGAGGAGTCCGGTGACGTCGGATCTCCGACGGAACTGCCAGAAGCCGGCGGAGAGGTGAGTACCGATCAAAAAATGTTTAATCGATCAAAGAAATTAACGATTAATCGAGGAATTAATCGTTAATTTCCGCAGCCCTATAAAATATATATCCTTGTGCTAAAGCTTTGTGAATATTTATCCTATTTAGTCAGTTGGTAGATATGGCTTTCTGACTTTCTTCTGTCTTCAAGGAATTTTGTCCTTGTTCGGAGTTAGTGTCCAACTTATTGATATCTGGGCTTATGAACATTAGCAAGAAGATGACATTACCATACATACCCATCACAAATCTTGATAACCACTGTGTTAAGTAATTTTCTGGAAGCTTATGCCATTAAACACACAGCCCCTACAATCAGTTATTTCACAAGAAATATTCTAATATACTGAAAGACCTAATCGTCTGTAGTTTTTTCTGCAAAGGTGGCAGCATCCATGGCAAAATGCATTATTCTGGCTGGTTAGTACAAATCTTCAATCTCGTATGCAGGTCTGATTTACATTGTCACATGCATGCACAAAAATATGGCCTTGAAAATGGAACTGTTTTAATGCTTGATTGACCACAATGAGGTTATCTAAATAATAGTTATTAGAGTTGTCATAAATATTTTGTTACTTCAGATGTAGCATTTTGATGGCCTTTTTATGTATCTATTGAAATGCCATTTTGCGGTAAGGATTTGTTTTATTAGCTCCAAAATGTTATCATGTATATTTGTTCCTGCACAGATGTCAAATAACAGTAAGCAATCTGAAGTCCCAATTTGATCTTTATTCATCACTGCTGGGAAGTCATGTTTTAGGTGCAATTTGCTTATAGATAATAAATTATCCTTCTGGTGGGATTAGATTCAGGATTCCTGAGTAATCAAAAATTACTTTTATTTTTTTGCTTACCTGCCATAATTTTTTTTCATAGCCCCAATAAAATCTTCATCATTTCCTAATACGTACTAAACTAACAAATTAGGATTGCCACGCACATTTTTGTAGGTATGTAAATGGAGATATGCTGAAATGGTTGGGAAAAACTTAATTATTTACAGTTTTTTAAATGGTTTTGCTATTTTGTACTCTATAAATCTCAACATTGCACCTACATAAAATTCATAAACTGTAAAATGATGTAATTTTTTTTTCTACAACATTACTAAAACTTTACCATTTGACACAAATGAGACTGTCATAGATTTTAAAAGAAAGATGCATGGCTAAATAAAGGATTTACAGCCAATAGTGCAAATATTTGTGTGCATGCCTAATGGGATATTAGTTTAGTTGCTATCCTATCTAGAAGTACCCTGACTTCCAGTCAGAATCAATAAACTTCCTTTGCGGCATTTCGTTTTTACTTCCCTTCTGTCTAGTGCAGGAAGGAGATATTCAGGTGTATCTTACACCTTGACGGTAGAGAAAAAGAGAATTGTATTTGTAACTTTTAATATTTCTTACAAGGGATGGTACTATATTAATTGTCTGGCAAGACTTCTCCATTAAGGAGATGTCTAAATAGATTAATCTTACAGTTTTTAATAAATGAGCAGTATTATGGCTGCTTATTCTAAGCAGGCATTGATCTGCAAAATATGTTAGTAAAAGTACATTAAAGAAAAACTCCATCTTTTGCTAAATTTTATATATACTATATATGTGTATGTGAGTAAATAAACAAATATGTAATCTGTTCAGTGCAGAGCATGTTCACCACGATGTTCAAACGGCACCCCTTTGTGCAGAGATGGGAGTCACTTTCAGTCACTTATACACAAAAATTCAGGAACTCCAGTCGAACCAGATGACATCCTGTGTCATCCAATGTTGTTCAGTGTCATCCAGTGACTTTAGGGTACCCTGAGCGTCTCCCTGACACCTGTCTCCACACTGCTTCAAGTACACTCCTGCAATCTCCTGGACTTTCTCTATCTCTCTTTTCCTGTCAATGAATGCAAAAACCTGTTCATGACACAAGTTAAAAATAAATACAATTCTTTTTTAACACCTTAACAACCCCTTGCTAATTCTAATACCCTCACTCCCCCTCCCCTCTCCCCCTTATTTTTCTGTTCCTATTTTTTTTATTGGTTATTATTTGAACCGTTAACATATTTAAACTTGTTTCATTTTTATGCATTACAAAACAATTAACAAAAGGTATGCTTTTTATGTAAAGTGATCAGTGTTTGTTTAATATAGATATTCTTAATGTAGTGTGTGTTGGGGTTTTTTTTATACATCCTTTTTTTTTTCTCCTATAGTTTGCATGGAAAAAAATATATTTTTGCAAGACAATATCATCAAAAGAAAGCCTTGTTTGTTCCAAAAAACAGTATATTAGGTTTTTTAATCTTAGTAATGACAGTTTCACCGATTTTAAACAGGCCTAGAACAGAAAAGTAAAAAATGCTCTGGTTCATGAGGGCTAAGCAGGTTTGGAAGCTACAGTAATGATTAATAGTTGTAAAATAAACCTTAATTATGAATGTTTTTGCCCAAGGTTAACAAACCTTCACCCAGGATTCACATATTTTCCAAATGAATTGAAGTAGAAAAATGTGTAAGTCCTATATGACAGTTGTGTGAAAACACATAAATAGACTCCTTAAAAACAAATTGCTTTGGGATGTTCAGTGGTAATATTAAAATGTTATTCCTGGCTTTTGTTTATAGAACACAATATTAAAGCTTGTCAAAATATTTAAAATATGACACCACAAATGTTTTCATGCTGCTTCACTCTTTAAGCAACTCCCCTCATCCTGTGCCTATTCAATTCCCTTTGTTGGCATGATATTGCCAACGACAGGCAGATAGAAATTTGAGTCTCAGAAAAATCAGCAGGATGTCAAAGCTTATCAACAGACTTCCTACCAGCTTGTGTCATTTGCAATATCTGTCACTATTTCAGTTCTATAAATCTTTCACAAATACTGTCTGTGATATAGTCAAGTAACTTGCTTTTTCATGTGAGTAGCACACAAGAAACAGATAAACAGTTAGACGTGTCTGGGAATATTCACCATCTGTCCACTTGTGAATAATTGAAATAAACATTCCAAAATATTTTTTACACTATGATGGAAATCTGAACTTGTCTACATACAAATTAAAATAAAGCAGCTGGCAGTAAGGTGCACAAGTAACTGTATCCCATGTGTCTAGCACCAAATAATGTACTGTATTTATTACAGGCATTTGATATAGCGCTGACAATTTATGCAGTGCTTTGCATACTGCACATTAATATCAGTTTCTGCCCTTGAGGAGCTTATATTCTAAGGTCCCTAGCTCACATGCATACATGGCCGGTTTAGACAGGAGCCAATTAACTTTCTGCCATGTCTTTGGAGTAAGGGAGGAAACTGGAGTACCCAGAGGAAACTCGCACAAGCACAGGGAGAACATGCAAACTCCTTGCACATAGTGTCCTGACAGGGATTTGAACCATGCTGTAAGGCAGAAGTGCTAACCAGTAAGCCACTGTCCTGCCCAATTATAATGGAACAAGCATCCACAAACATATCACTATTTCCAGTTTTCTCAAGTAATACAGCTACCATTAATTGACAATATTCTAATCCTAAAGGGGGGGAATTTATCAAAACTGAAGCAGACAGGATCTGAAGCAGTTGCCCATAGTAACCAATCAGCTTCTATCTTCGATTTGTTCAGTTAAGCTGTAAAAATGAAAGAGAGAAGCTGAATGGTGGCCATGGGCAACTGCTCCAAATTCAGTCTGCTCCAGTTTTCATAAATTCCTCTCACCGTGTATACAAATTAATGAGGTATGTGGGGGGAATGTAAAACTAGACATGTGCACCAGCAAAAAATTCGTTTAGTTTAGTTTCGTTTTGAAACAAAACAAAAAAAATTCGTTTAGTTTAGTTTCGTTTTGAAAAAAAAAAAAATTCGTTTAGTTTCGTTTTGAAACAAAACAAAAAAAATTCGTTTAGTTTAGTTTCGTTTTGAAAAAAAAAAAAATTTGTTTAGTTTAGTTTTGAAACAAAACAATTAAAATTCGTTTAGTTTCGTTTCGGGTCCGAAATTAAATTAGTTTCGGACGAAATTTGTTTATGGAAAAAATTTTTTTTAAATATTACTTGACTTGCCCTGGAATCGAACCTGCAACCTTAGCTATGGCAAGCCTGTGCTTTAACCACTACTCTACAGCCTCTGTACTGTAAGCATAGAAGCATTTGATATATATGAATGCAATATGTAGCATTTGATAGCTGAGACTGTCAAATGGGCGGAGCTCTGCCCATCTGTTGACAGACTGAATGTCATTTTTTTTCTTCTGGTTTTCGTCTGCGGCAGGACTTTTTTTTATTTCGACGGGTCGGCGGGGGTCCTGCATCCTGATCCTGACTCTCTGATCCTGGATTACATCGATGGAGCCATTTTTTTTTTATTTATTAAAGGAATAGTCAAAAATTGGCTGTTTGTTTTTTTTTCAATTAAAGGATTTTGTCAAAAGTCTGGACTTTTTACTAACTATTTGATTTAACCCTTTAGTGAATGGGTAGGGGTACAAGTACCGTTTACTCATTCACATGGGGGGGTGGCATCTGGGTGCCCCCTTATTTAAAGGGGTACCCCGATGCAAATAAGCTCCCTTGCCCGCAGACCCCCACAACCACCGGGTCAGGGTTGTGGGGAAGAGGCCCTTGTCCCCATCGGCACGGGGACACCCTCCCAATGCCGAGGGCACGTGGCCTGGTAAGTAACCAAAGCATTGTCCATATCAACCAGTCAAATGTACAGTTGTAGTAATAGAAAAGAGACAGTCTTATAAACCTTAATAAACTAAACGTAATGTGAAAAAAAAATAATAAAACAAATACCATCACCAGCAATTTATTATTGGTGTAGCACCACACATTTTCTTAAATGTACAGGCCAGGTGCAGAGGCCAGTTGGGTCAATTCACAACTTTACTACGCATGTGGTTTCCTCTACCTTGCAGTATTTTCATTATCTGTGAAGAAACATCACATTGGCTCTTTCCAAAAGAGATAATTGTGTGCTATTAATACAAATATCACATGCAGTATTTCTTGAGATATTTTAAAACTCTGTATAAGTTTATGTATAACAAGCCAGAAAAATTTTATTTTACCGTGAATGGCATTTGTTTTCTTTTTAAAAATGTTCTAAGTGAAAAAAAGTGCAAAAATGAATGTGGGATGCCCCCCAGAATGAATACCAGACCCATATACTGAATTGGGGTCTGAGATGGAGGAAGTCTGACCCCCTAAATATCCATAACAGACTCTAATGATTGATCAGGGTCAGATTGTCTGAGATTGTGGAGACCATTGAAAAGAATTACAGGGGACCACCAACAATAGCTATAGCTGTAGGGAATTTCTACATTTACAGGAAGACACATAGGGCACAGGCCTGACTCTTCCTACTTGCTGTTGCTGCAAAGATCTAGAAGGCAACCCTGTGATGAAATCACAGGGAAATAAAATTCATATTTGCTCCATAAGGGAGCCATGTAAGTCCAAGATTCTTTTTAATGTTTTTAAAGGGGTTAGAGAGCAAGGTTGATGATCAACACTCCATAGGTCCTTTTTTTAGATTGTAAAAAGGTTCTCTATTGATAGCCTGTGCATGCTGTCCCATTGAGAAAATAATATAGGAGTGTCTCCCAGTAACAGTACTTAAAGAGCATTTCCACTTTTGCAGCTGAACTGGGATAACATCTACTTCATACTTGTTATATGTTCTCATGTTGCATACCTTTGAAAAATATTTAAACATTTCTGCTTGCATTTTAAGTGCCTTTTACTTGCTTAACAATCCTACTTGGCTTACCACTCTGTAATGTTAAGGAAGGGAATGTGGGGAATTGTTTGAAAAATTAACCCTCTCTGTACTGTGCTGACAGGATATATTATCAGTTGTAAACTAAATTTGAACACCGTCTGTCCTAACAAAGGGTTTAAGATTTAGAATCATTGTATGTTAATGATAAGATGCTCAGTCTGTCCTTCTACTTTCCCTTTCAAAACTGCTTAGAGTAGACTAGAATCTGCACAAATGCCTTTACTAAATAAACATCTAAAATGTAACAACGCGGAAAATTGTATCATACTTGCCTGGAATTTTCCACGGCAGCATACCCATGATAGCGCTCCACCCCTAGCCTCTCCTGCAGAACCAGTGTAAATATATAATAATAAGAGTGGATTCCCCCTCTGTTTGACATTCTTATAACTATACTCCAGCAATAATCACAGGGAGGGAAGTATGTTGCCATGGATATGCAGCAGGAAGGACAGATACAGGTAAGCATACCTATGATAAATAACAACCTGACAGGATGGGTTAGATGCTAAACATTTTATTGACATGTAGAGCCAGAGGCCTCAATCGTCTTTTTGCCAAAGTCCACAGTAATCAAGACACTCTGTACTTGTTGTGGTCTGGAAAAGCTCTGCGGGGATGACCCACTTCCTGATTTTGGTGAGCTGGGAGATAAACTGGTTTTAGCTCTACTAGATTCCTGTCCACATCATGATTGGTTCCACCTACCTCAGAAAAGAGAGACTGTGCATTAACCCCACCCCCCACTTCTGTATATTGGCTACCGCTGATCTGTTGTCCAACTTTAGGACTACTGGTTTCTTTTTTTTTTATAATGAACAAGTTGCTAGCCTGCTTTCTCTTGCCATTACATTCTCTTCCTTATGTGGTAACCTTTGTAGATTGACTTTTTTTTATCATAATGGCCATTTAAATAACACTGGCAATGTTATAATATATCCAGCGCTGGTAAAACACTGGCTACTTACAGTGCATGCTAAATAAAGTATATTGTGCTTTTAGTGGTATGTACCACCGTATTTAAGGTGCAGTATCAAGAAAGATCATTCATTAAGCCTTTAGCCTGGGTTCACACCTGTGCAATTCATCACCGCATGTGCGTTGCACGGGTTTTTGCACGTTACCATACAATACGGAATGGGCATACTGTATCTAAGAAGTGCATGACACTTAGAAAATCACATTTAACCACAACGCATGATATTATGTTACCATGTATTGTGATGCCTACACGGCTTTTCAAATTAGCACAGCCTAGATAAACAAGATGTGCACAAGACTGTAATACAACTGCTGTGTGTACAGTTCATTTCTTTAAATAGGCACATCAGTAAGACCTGATGTCCACTGTTGGCAGGACACACTTCCATTGACCTTCTAAGTAAGTTGCAGTAATCAGAAGATTGTTTGCTGTTTGCAGCCAGGGACAATACAGCTGTATTTACACCTTAAGAGTAAGAAATCATGGACATGGGATGATTCTCAAGTCCCCAGTCCAAATGTGCATATCCAACTATCTTCTATCTGGGGCCATTAGAGATGTGTGATTCGTTTAGTGGCGAATAAAAATTCGGACATTCAGAGACACCTAAATCTCAAAATCCCAATGCATCCAAATGTGTCTGAATCCGAATTCCAATTCCAATTTTCGGATCCCCGTCTGAAATTCTTTTCAAAGTCTTTTATTTATTTTCTTTTTTTCCCTAAAATATTTCTTTATTAGTTTTCCAAGTTTCACATATCACATAAATACAAATAACAAAGAACAAAAAACAATACATATCCATCTAATTAACAAAATACGAACATTGTATAGTATCGCAGTCATTCCATTCCTTTACCTTCATAGTTCCATCTAACCAGAAGCAACATATAGCACTAAAGCAATAAAGACTTTCTTCCAGACACAAAAGTACAGATAACAAAGAACAATACATATCCCTCTGAATAAGAAAATACATATATTGTGTTATAACGCAGTCCTTCCATTCCTCTACATACATCCTTCCATCTAACAAGTGACAGCATATAACACTTAAGCAATAAAAACTTTCTACCACATCTCCCCCCCCCCTCCCTGAAACCGACTTATCTACGCATCCTAAGACGTATTATAGATATATTTGATACTTAAGAGAAAAAAAGAAAAGAAAGGAGAGTCGAATCCAATCTAAGGAAAGTTTGCCTAGCAATGATCCCTATAAATATTTAACCCCGAGCCAGACTCGGGAATACCGCCAGGGAGGTTAAAGGTTAGTAAAAATATCTTCCTCCATTCATCCTCTGCAAATATATGTCCCAACTCTCGTTCCCACACTTTAGTATAATAAGGCAGTGTTTTAATATTAAATTATATAACTTGGACACCTAACGTTTATCCCATGCGTTTTTTAACCATCTTTCTTCAAAAGGAGATATGTAAATGAGCACGCTCTCTTCTATAGGGAGTCCATTATAGAAGTGATTCAGTTGGAAATATTCCAACCATTTGCCTTTATTTGGTTGGTTCATCGGAAGAATTTCCGAGAGAGGGAGTAATCCTCTCTCCTTTATAGCTTGTAATATTGGAGAGTGTCTGGTGGACTCCCAAATCAAGAATCTTCTACACTTCATACCGAACGGGAAATCTGGGTTCCTTTTATTTATTTTCATGGTTATCAACATGACAAACAAACAAACAAAAAAAAACATTCATATATTCCCCAATGTCATTAGCACTTTTTCTTCCTCCTTACTCCTTCTCAACCCTTACCCAAATAACCTTCCCACCATTGTGAGTACCTATTATATAAATTAGAATAATTAAATCATTAATTAAAACATTCAATTTCTACGTCATTTATCTTACCCATCCTTTATCCCAGTGGGAGCCTCCCAACCATGTACCATCATTGTTATAATTCTCCCCAAACTTTGTGTGGAGTATTTAACTCTGGTTTCTCTTCAGATCGTATAAATCTTTCGCCTTCTACTGGTTTCTTTTGAAGGTCACTGGAAAGAGCTGTTAGAGCCTTAAATGCTGCCATGATTTCCAGAATGTTGGAATCTATGTCCTATGTTGGGAAGTTCCATCTGCCTTGAATCCTGTCTTTGTTGGATAGGGCTCCCCACCCTTTCGAACTGGCATCTGTGGGGACTATAGTCGAGGATAATGGGCCCAACGAACGGGAATGTGACAGTGACTCCTTGCTCATCCACCTCCCAGAGGCTCTTCTGCATGTTCATGAAAAGTGAGATCTTCTGGTTTTGCTTGGCAAGAAAACCCCTTTGAAAGGATCTTAAGTGCCCATGGAACTATGGGAATACAGGTATACATGGTTTCCAACAAGCTCATGCACTGGGATGCGGCCATTGATGACAACAATATTGCTCTTCGAATCTTAGACTTTATGCCTCAGTATTTTCTGTGAAGGAAGTGAAACTGACTTATTGCAGGTATTAAACCTCTGCTCCTAGATATATAATCTGTTTGTGTGGACTCCAGATGGTTCTTCTTGTAGTTGATTAACCAACCAAAACTGGTTAATGTGCTTAGGAGAACTTCTGGCCAGCAGCAAAAAATTGTCTAGATAATGATGTACCCACAACCCCTGTTCTCAAAGGGTAGCCAAAATTGCTATTGGCACCTTTTGTGAATGTGCTTGGGATGGTCAAGAGGCCAAATGGTAGACTGACAAACTGAAGATGTATTTTTTTTTCTACTGCGAACCTGAGGAATGTTTTAAATATGAGCAAGGTATGTAGCTATGCATATTGTAAATCTATATCCAATTGTTTTGGTATGGTTTGACTCCGCCTTGAGCTTTGTCTAGACGCATATAATGATTTAGCCTCTTTTTAAGTCTATGAGCGGTCTCCAGTTGCCTGTCCTTCTTCTTCTTTTTTTTTTTTACAAGAAACGGAATAAAATCTCTCACATCTTTATTAGTGATGAGCCGAATACCCCCATGTTCAGTTCTAATTCGAACTTTCGAACATGGGAAAAGTTCAAACTCGAACTTAATGCAAGTCTACGTTTTAAAAATAACATTTTTAAAAGAGCAGTGATTTTAACATGGAAAAGCACCTTGTCCTCGTGCCGATGGGGACAAGGGCCTCTTCCCCTCAAGCCCTGTGGCGTTGGTTGTGGGGTTGCGGGCAGGGGGCTTATTCACATCAGGGTGTGCCCCCTCCCTTGTGAATGAGTAAGGGGTACCCATTCACAAAAGGGTTAAGTAAAAGATTAAATAAAAACACAATACTTTAATCCTAAATCCTTTATTTGAAAAAAAAACACAACAAAAGATTTTTGACATGTCCTTTATTAAACCCCCCTTCCCAAAAAAAAAAAAGAATATTGATTCATCAACGTAATCCAGGGTCAATCACGATGATGACAATGAGATCAAATAAAAAATAAAACAATGAAAAATTAATAGAAATAATAAATAAAATAAAAAAACAGATGGCCGCGGTCCCGGCCGTTGCGACGAACACCTGCCACCGAATGGCATTTTGACAGATGGCGGCAACTTATAAACAATTGGGCGGAGCTAGCAATGCCAGCTAGCTCCGCCCAACTTTTTACAGTTGAAACAGGTGGGCCATGATTGGGCAGAGTAATCATTACTTTGCCCAATCATGGCTCTCACAGTTCTCTGTGCCCTGATTGGGCAAAGTCTTGCACCTGACCTGTAGTTCAGCGAACACATGAACTAGCGATGTTCGAGTCGAACTCACGTTCAGCTCGAACATCGAGCCCTTCACTTATCTTTATGTGGAGGGAACTAGACTTGCTGCCCCCTCTCTTTACACTGTTCCACCCAAATCTGCACAAATCCATGATGTCTGGCCCCCACTGCGCCTGTCAAAAGAATTTTGATGAGCCCTGAGGAGTTTGAATATACTTTGAATATACTTTTTGTTTTTTAGACAGTAGATTGTGTATCTCTCAAATCTCTATGGATCCCTTCCCTGGCGAGATGATCTTGAGTCTCTAAACCTTGAATGCTGCTGCCTGGAAGAGAAGCTTCTCTGACATCTAAGCCTAAAGTCCTGTGGCATTAAGCCAGACTTCCGCCCCAGTTATGCTAGAAATTGCAGTTTCCAGTTTTGCTCCAAATAGGGACTTTCCATCATAGGGAATCTTACACAGGATCTACAACCCAGAGCTTTAGCCATAAAGCCTGCACAGTACCAACTGCCTAACGGCAGATTAAGATACTGCAGAATGCACTTCGAGAGCCACGAGAAGGGGTTCCCAGCCTCTTGGTCCCTTTAGCAACAGAAGGCCTGGGACTACACCTGGGAGAGACTGAATCCAGATGGCACTGCACCAATTTATGGAGCGGAGGTAAATGGTTGCAGGTTACAGACTTTAGGGCAAAAAGAGAGCACCAGAGGGGGAGATCTACTCTTATTTGTATAGATTTACACTGGTCCTGTAGGTGGGGATAGGGGTGGAGCTCTATCATGGGTATGATGCCGTGTAAAGAGCAGGAAATATATATGTTTTTTTAAAGTTATTTTTAGATATGCTGTGTGAATAGGAGCACATAACAAACATATGGGGAGGGGGGGAAATATATTTCAAAATAAAGCAAACCTGTGGTTAAAAAAAAAATGGGATGCAAAGATAACAGCAGGTGGTAGACAGCCTTAGACATCAGCATTTACTTGCTGCAGAATTTCTCATCTCAGCACTGTTTGGAGCCTCCTTTCTTAAGGTGCCCACACACCTTGCGATAATCGTACGATAATCGCGGGAAATCCTGCGATTGTACGATTATCGCATGGTGTGTGGAAGGCGTGCGAGCTCTCCTACTGTAAGGTCGCACGACTTTTATCTTATGAACATGTTCGAAAACCAGCCGAACATCGTACGATTTTCGGCTGGTTTGTGGCATGTTCGCAAGATAAAAGCCGCACGGGCCGGTGTGCGCAAGCGCACACTGCCTGTTTAGCATTGCGGTCATCGGAAGCCCACCCCTCAGCGGGGCGGGCTTGCGATCATTGCAAGTATGATCTGCCTGTCCAAGATAGGCAGATCGTACGTTTTTTTTTAATTACCTTACAACCATCGCAAGACAAAAGTCTTGCAATGGTTGTAAGGTGTGTGCCCAGCATTAGAGTGGAGATTAGACTTGTCACAATATCATACCTGGTGTGTAAATAATTTTTCAGCTATTTCTGGATATTGGCACATTGCGAGGAAGACCTATTCTTATGCAATTAGCAACTATGAGAATTTAGGACTCTCCATGCAGAGAGGTTGGCTTTGCATTTCTTTAACCATTGGTTCACAAAAATGTAAAAAACACATTTGCATTTCTTTAACCATTGGTTCACAAACATGTAAAAAACACATTAAACATAAGTGTGTGTGTGTCTAATTAGGACTGTTATGAAGTGAGATTGACTTAGTAAAGAAGTTGAGTGTTCACACAATACTTGGTATGAATATTCATTTCAATTATCCGGTCATGTGCAGAGGAAATGGGTAAACGGATTTAGTTTTTACAAGATTGTATAATTGAAGTGAGTCTTCACACAATTTACTGTGTAAATGTTTTCAACTTCTCTAGTAAAACAACCTAATTATGTTACTAGCATGTAATTTAAAATACACTCAAAACAGTATCTGGTAGGGAGTAAATATAAAAAGATAAATCATTTATTGGATAAACCGTAAATACAATAATTGATAATTTTAGGATTATGCAGGATTACTCAGTCCCTGAAGTTCTTGATGATATAATCGCTAAGCCCACAGCAAATGTCCTTTAACCACTTCAAGCGGGTGGCCGTATTTTTTCGGCCAGCCCCTTGAAGCGGTTATACCAAGAACTTAGCTGCTACTGCAGCCGTGTTCTTGGTACCATTGTAAACAGTCGGCGATGGCTGTTCTAATACAAATGATCCGGCTTCTAAACAGCCGCTGGATTGTTTGTACTAAGCGGCAGAGTGTTCTGTTCCCCCCCCTGCGCGCCAACCCGAGGCTCCGCTGTCCCTCATGCAGGCCCAGGACCAGCAAGGTGCGTCTCCCCACATCAATCAGAGGGAGATTAGCAAGCTTATAGTGGCTGATCTCGCCTCCGATCACTGGACCCGGAAGTGATGTGTATTACACCACATTCTCTGGCTCTTCGAGCCAGGAGAAAAATCTGGTGAAGCAGATCTCTGCTTAATCGGCTTCTTTGGGGTCCCTAGGTGACATTAGGGATCTGAAAGACCTCTGATGTCTCATAACCCCTTGCCATCCACCCATCGTAAAAATACAGGTGGATGGCGGATCCTTCCCGTCGGGTGGATGTACATGTACGTGATTTTTTTTTTCTGCTCGCTCGCACCCCCTAATGGAGCACACATGAGCAGTATCCCGCTGGGAAGGCAAACCGCCGTTACCGGCTGTTTCATACAAGCATTTGGCCGGCTCTACAGGCGGCCAAACGCTTGTATGACCCTGCACTGTGCGCCCCCCCACTGCCGATTATCCTGGGCACTGCTGTCCCCCCTGCGGTGCCTGGGACCGAGAACACCGGCACAGCAGCTGCCAGTAGAGAGAAGGAAGAGAGATCACCATTTCCCCCAGCGCTGATCTCTCCTTCTAACGACTGAAGCAATGTGTATTACATCATATCCCCCTTTTTAGATGTCATTTCTCCGGCTGCTAGCCAGAGAAGAAGCTGTTGAAACAGATATCTGCTTCATCGGCTTCTTTGCGGGTCCCAAGGGTGACATTAGGGGTCTTGGGGACCTCTGATGTCTCCATAAAGAGCACCTAGCTGATGCTCTCCTCCATTTCTGGCCTCTGAAAGTCACAAATCCGCACTGATTGCCTGCAATTGGAGCATTGGAGGAGTGCAGGGATTGACATACTGTATTCTGGAAGCTCCTACTTCACATGCACTGTAACGGCACCAATTTTTAACAGCGCAGCCTGCAGCACCTACTGTGACTGTCTTCTGGGATGCTATTGCAATCTCTCACTATGCAGGAAATGTTGGTAGACACTTCCACTGTACAGCCTGCATGCAGTTTCTTTCCCTTTTAAACCACATCACCAACAGTAATTCCTTTATTGTATCCTTTGCTATGTATATGAGGAGCTGACCTTCTGCCAGTGTTTCCATGGAGTTCTCAGTACTTGCACAGAGCAGGGCCTACATTTGATTGATTGGCCCACACAGCTGCACACAGCCCTCTCCAGTTGCTCACAGGACTGGTGAGTTTAAATTCTTCCTCTTATGTATTATAAAGAGAAATTATACCTTTACTACAGCGTGCGGGTTAGGTATGAATTTTTAAATTCTTCTTTGGCTAAGGGAAGCCTTAAAGGAGGCCTAAAAAGCATAACTAACATGCACACATAGGAGAAGCAAGTGGAGCCAAGCCCAATTAAAGGTGCCATGCTAATCTAGATTTACAGGATTCACCCACTCCTTGTGTTTGTATGTACATTTTACTTACCAGTTTTGTTTAATAAAACACTCTGCTTTTATTGTGTTATGCTAATGCTCTCTCAGTTTTGTTCTTTCTTTTCCCATTCTCCCTCTCACCAGCAGTTTGACATTATTATTAATTTGGATGATATAGATATTTCACTTAGTATTTTTAGTGGCAAGTTGTTGGAACTATAGTACAATATCCCAATGTATTTGTTCAGCACTTAATATTGTGCTATTTTGTACTTGCTCCTTTACTTTTTATGTTTGATTATCTGCATTGTTTTCTATTATATCAGTTGGGGTTGGACTAACCCTTTACATTGTACAGCAATAATAAGTAGGTGGAAATGTTTGAGTATTTCACATAAGGCAGTAGTATGTTAAACTGTCAATATTTCATGAGTTTATGAATAGCTAACACCGTAAAACTAGTCTCCAATGAATGGTGCCAGGGTTGCATGTGCTACGTTTTGACGTTGCTTGTGGCAGTATCTCAGCGGGTGAATAATTATTACCTGTATGTCTGAACATCTGCTGCCTTATGCTATTCTTATATGTAATGCATGACACCAAGCAGGTATTGCCCAACATACCACTGCATTCTAATGCTTATCTCTAATAATTCCAAGTTCCAAGTCTAGAAGCTTCTATTGTTAACCTGCTTTTGAAAATTCTAGTTAGCTGGCTATCTCTGACCTTTTGAAACTCTGTCCTGGAACAAACGTGCAGATCAGGAAAATGAGGGAGTCTGCATACTTGTTCCAAGTCTGTGATATAAAATGTTCTGAAGCAGCGGAATAAGCATCACAGCCAGGGAGTTAGTATTTTCAGATTCAAAGGTGAGCAGTGTCAGCCTACATACTTTTTGACTGCAGGTTTACTTGAAAGATGTTGTTTATTAGTTGTGAACCTCTGGCATAGTACAATTTGGTAATTTCTATCAATAAGGGATATGTCAAAATGTCGAAGTACAAACAAATAGTATTATTCAGTGCTTCTAGCATAACCAGCATAGAACTAACCAAAGTCACTGACAAAATTAAGACACATTGATATCTAGCACTGAGCATCCTGCAGTCAGCTTCCATTTCAACATTATAGCTGATGTCCAAGCAGATAACTATTTAATCCTGTTGTATGCATTCATTAAAAAATAACTAATAGTCATATTTATAATTGGAGAAATGTGTGGAAAATGTGCCCAGATTGTCCAATCAGTTTAATGTTTCCTTCACACCTGTCCACTGCATTGAGGTGTGTTACCATTGGTAAGACATCCAATTCATAAACAAGACATCAACTTGTTAAAGTGCACTGCTGCATTGTGGTGCACTTTAAGGTATGTGCATTCTGGTGCTCCATCAAGGTGCATTGGGTGCCTTCCAAATGACTGGTTCTGCACTGCAAACTGTGCATTACAATAACGTGCATTTTACTGAAAAAAGTACACGTGTTTGCAGCTTTAATCTTTGGAAAAATAGTAAGCAAAGAATAACCACTTGCCATCTGGAGCAATATCTTAATTTTGCACCAAATTGCTTTTTAAATACAGCTGAAACAAGTACCAAAATCATCTTTTTTTTTCAAGTGATCTTTCCACGATTTCCAGCATAAAAAAACTAGAACAAGGAGAGACAACAATGAGAGCCACTGCATTGCAAAGTGCTTTCCATATAAGAATGGGATCTTAGCTGACTGCAAAATGGGAACATCATCACACTTAGAAGATCATCACTTTCTTCCCGACAGTCAGACACTCACCATAAACTTGCGAGATGACTTTATTCCCACTGCAGTTAAGCAATACAGGTTGGTCACTGACTTTCCCTCTACTACTCAGACAGACACCTAAATCCGAAAACTAGCTGAAAAGAATTACAAATTTACGGACAGAAAAGTCATTTCACTTTTATGCACAGTATTGTCACTGCGTATTTAATTGCCTTGAGTTCAGATTTAAAATTATATAGTTTAACCTCCTCTACAACACGTAATTCTTTGGATTTATTTTCTATGGTGAAAAAATGAAAGTATTATTACAGCGGAAGGCAATAATCTGTGCTATTATGTTGAAAATAATAAAAATGTACATTCTTAAATAGCTACATATTGTTGTGAGACATTATAAAAGACAAAAGGAAAATTGATATCTATTAGCAGCTAAACATGGTGAGGGATTAGCCTGTGTATAGCCTGCTACACTCATGACTGTAATTTAATTCACTTTGCACCAGCAGGAGAGAGAATCATTAGTTTCAATAAGCATTAAGTATCAGATATTGTAGATGAAAGATATGTTTTCCTAACAGCTGCTCATCTGGAGAGGGAAGGAGTGGTAAGATCTTTAACAATAAAACATGCTGAAGAGATGGCCTTCATCAATATTTAAAACTGAAGAGTGGAATCCTACAGCTTTGTTCATTACACTGTTTAAGGATAAAAGAAATGTAATTTATAATATTATATACCTTTTTATAAGCATTCGTACTATTTTTAAATCATTTTAATAACTGGAAATGTGAATGACTTAATGTATTTAAAGTGAGCTGCACGTTACCCATGTGGGGCAAGTAACAGATTTATGTTACAGATGGAAGCTTGCACTTGTATTGATGCACTTGCCTTTCTTGTGCTTTCCTGTTGCCCCACCTAACATCAGGCAATATGTGAAATACCTTGTACTTCTGGGTATGGGAGAACAGGGGACACCCCCCCCCCCCCCACCCACCCCACACCATCTTTCTTTCTTGCTCACCC
>NW_017306359.1:436004-463145 GCF_000935625.1 Nanorana parkeri | reverse complement strand
AGGGGAGACAGGGGCCCCCCCCCCCCCCCCCTGCATCTCCAAAGTTTATTGCTTTCTGCCTAAACCACCAGTCACCAGACTCAAGCACTGCCATAATGGGGGACTTGCCCAGCATGTCAAAACTTACACAGTAATCTTGGCAAGCCTGGTACAGCATGCTAACATCCCTCCTGTAAAGTGAACCTGTCCAATTGTCACGCCTACGTGGAGTTCAATTGTTTAGGATCACAACTGCGGAGGGTTAGTTATGCAACAAGGCTACTCAGGGTTGGGTCTCAGGCGTCACTCGCAATCTGAACGGCGAGTTTGAGACACAATCATCGCAGCCAAAGCAAAAAGGTATGGTATCAAACGACGGTTATTACTTCATAACCTGAGTATTGGCAAAAGACATTAATTAGCTGATAATTGAGGGTTTGTAAAGGAATCCCAGGTAGTGGTTAACACCAAATCAAAGACAGTCCATTCAACAGTGAGGGGTTGTAAGGCAGTGAGATGAGCTCCAATGGGAGCAGTACTTGCGGTTAATCCCTAGGTGGTTGCAGCGACGAGTGTGCAGAGCTGAGGGAATCCAATGCACAGCGGGGTGGTCGCAGGTCCAAGGGTTTCTTTGGCACATGCAGCAGGTTCAGGAGGCAACAGGCGTTCAAACCACAATTTCGGAATGCCATGTTGCCTCTCTGACGCTCTTAAATAGTGCCTGGGCGAGGGGAGGAGGCGCGGTTCGGTTTGCACGACTTCCGCGTTCCAGCGTGGAACGCAGCCGCCGCGTCATGAGTAACCCCGAGCGGCTTCCGCGTTCCACGGTGGAACGCAAGGAAGCCGCCGCCGACACAGAACGTATTCCGGCGGCGTTACAGTATCCCCCCCCAGAGGGGACACCTCAGGGGTCCCCACGAGGAGCAGGACGTTCAGGGTACCTACGATGGAAGAGACGTGTCAACCGGGGAGCATGCACGTCCCTCGAGTCCTCCCAAGAATCATCCGAGGGACCATACCCTTTCCATCGAATAAGATACTGCAAGGAGGCACCCCTCTTTCGGGAGTCGAGTATCTTGTCGATCTCATATTCAGTTTCTCCTTGAACTTCAACTGGAGGAGCTGGAAGAGGCCTCCTGAGAGGGAGCTGGTTGGGTTTGAAGGGTTTGAGAAGTGACACATGGAAGGAGGGATGGATCTTCCATTCAGGGGGGAGCGCGAGGCGTACCACGTTTTGGTTCAGAATCTTCTCAATGGGGAAGGGACCGATAAACCGTCGTCCCAGTTTCCGTGCGGGTATGTTGAGGCGGAGGTTTCTCGTGGACAGCCAAACCTTGTCGCCTATTTGGTACGTAGGTGGAACTGATCGACAGGTATCGTAATGACGTTTTTGACGTTCTTGAGCAGCCTTGATGTTGGCTTGTACACATTGAGAGATCTCCGTTAGACTTTCAAGGTAGTTTTCTACTGCCGGGACGTTGCTGGGTGTAGCTATGGGAGGTAAACTGGTTGGGTGAAACCCATAGTTGGCGTAGAACGGGGAGTGTTGGGTGGATGAGCTGGTAGCATTGTTGTATGCGAATTCAGCGAAGGGTAATAGATCGAACCAATCATCCTGGAGATGGGTACAGTAACATCTAATGTATTGTTCCAAGCATTGGTTCACCCGCTCCGTTTGACCGTTAGTCTGAGGATGGTATGCAGTTGACATCCTATGGTCAATCTGGAGGGACTTGCATAAGTCTTTCCAGAATTTGGATATGAATTGGCTTCCACGGTCGGAGATAATTCTAGAGGGTAAGCCGTGTAGTCGGAGGACTTGTCCGAGGAAGGCGTAGTCCTCCATCCTTATTCCTCACAAAGAACATCCCGGCGCTGGCGGGGGATGTAGATGGTCTTATGAACCCCTTGGTTAGGTTTTCATCTAGGTACGTTTTTAGATGAGTTAATTCGGGGTGAGAGAGTGGATAGATCCGCCCGGTGGGAATAGGACTGCCCTGGACAAGGTCAATAGGGCAATCATAGGGCCTGTGTGGAGGGAGCGTGTCTGCCCCACGTTTACTGAAGACATCCGAGAATTCAAGTAGATGGGGAGGTAGCCCCTCTGGGGAGATGTGCATAACCGGGATGCCTGGATAACAGGTCTCTGTGCAGTAGGTGGATTGTAACAGTACCTCCCCCTTTGTCCAGAGGAATGTCGGTTGGTGGAGAGCTATCCAGGGGAGACCCAACACTACTGGGAATAGAGGAGAGGGAAGGACATCGAAGGAAAGGTATTCGGTATGTCCCTCTCCACAAGTCACCAGCAGTGGTTGAGTATGGTGAGTGATCGGCCCTGAAGGGGAAGTGGACCCATCAAGAAAACTAACGGACACTGGGTTATGCTTCAAGATGTGGGGTACTTTATTGAGTTTTACAAGATGTAGGTCAATAAAGTTGCCGCAGGCCCCGGTATCCACCATGGCTTTAACGGTGATCCTCGCGGAATCCCACTGTAAAATGAGAGAGACATATATGTATGAACTGCTCTGGACTGTGGTAGGTGATAATTTACAAATGTGGAGAGTTCTACCTTCAGTCTTCCTCTTGACTGCAGGGCATGTTTCAACCACATGATCGGAGGCAGCACAGTAAAGGCACAGGTTCAAGGCACGTCTCCGGGCTTTTTCTGCTTGAGTGAGCGGTCCTCTCATAGTTCCTACTTCCATTGGCTCCTCCTTTGGTGGAGATCTGATTCTGCTAGGACCCGATGGAGGGGGGTATACGCGCTCCGCTCTCCTTTCCCGGAGTCTCCGGTCAATGGTTACTGCCCGTTGAATGAGATCATCCAGAGTGTGGGGCAATTCGTCGCGGGCTATCTCATCCATTAGCGCTTCGGAGAGCCCCAGACGAAACTGGTTGCGGAGACTGATGTTATTCCACTCGGTCTCACGCGCCCAACGTTTAAATTCCGCTATATAGTCCTCCACAGGTCTGCGGCCTTGTTTGAGTCCGCGTGTGGCGGTTTCTGCGGTCAGTTGTTTGCCTGCGTCCTCATAGAGGAGAGCCATCGCCTCCATGAACCTGGGGAAGGACTCCAGTACTTCATCCTCTTCCTCTAGATAGGTCTCAGCCCAAGCTCTGGGTTCCCCTTTAAGATAGGAGATTAGGGTAAGCACTTTAATGCGGTCGGTGTGGTATGTGCGAGGCCGCAGATCAAACATTAGTCTGCAAGACGTTACGAATTGCCTGAAGGTCTTCCTGTCCCCAGAGAAGGGTTCAGGGGCACAGACCTTAGGTTCAGGACCCTTGTGGGGATGCACAGCAGCTGCGTTGTGGTTGATCATTGTGCGCAGTCTCTGGTTCTCAACCTGTAGGTCCTGCATAGAGGTGGTCAGTGTCTCCACCCTCTGGGACAGGGTGACCAGGTGTCGGGCTAGCTCCGCTGGATCCATTTTTATTTTTGGGTTCCGAAATTCTGTCACGCCTACGTGGAGTTCAATTGTTTAGGATCACAACTGCGGAGGGTTAGTTATGCAACAAGGCTACTCAGGGTTGGGTCTCAGGCGTCACTCGCAATCTGAACGGCGAGTTTGAGACACAATCATCACAGCCAAAGCAAAAAGGTATGGTATCAAACGACGGTTATTACTTCATAACCTGAGTACTGGCAAAAGACACTAATTAGCTGATAATTGAGGGTTTGTAAAGGAATCCCAGGTAGTGGTTAACACCAAATCAAAGACAGTCCATTCAACAGTGAGGGTTTGTAAGGCAGTGAGATGAGCTCCAATGGGAGCAACTTGCGGTTAATCCCTAGGTGGTTGCAGCGACGAGTGTGCAGAGCTGAGGGAATCCAATGCACAGCGGGGTGGTCGCAGGTCCAAGGGTTTCTTTGGCACATGTAGCAGGTTCAGGAGGCAACAGGCGTTCAAACACCAATTTCGGAACGCCATGTTGCCTCTCTGACGCTCTTAAATAGTGCCTGGGCGAGGGGAGGAGGCGCGGTTCGTTTTGCACGACTTCCGCGTTCCAGCGTGGAACGCAGCCGCCGCGTCATGAGTAACCCCGAGCGGCTTCCGCGTTCCACGGTGGAACGCAAGGAAGCCGACACAGAACGTATTCCGGCGGCGTTACACCAATATGGGCAACATTCAGGTACACTTTAAACCATGAAGTTCATACTATAAATCTACCACATGTGTAAACATCAAAAAATATCTCCAATACATTAGGATATGAACAGTCCAAAGATTTACAGTCCAAAGTTATTCCTTCATTAAAAACTGCCTGGTCTCTCCCTCTAAAAATTGAAGCATAGCAAATAGGCTTACATGCTGCAAATTAAACCTGTACAATTTTTCTGCTTGCTTTCTTTTGAAACTGAAGCTTTTAAAATCGCTGTAATTTTTAATTGCAGATAAAATCTGCCTGCTATGTCCGTCTGAAATTGCATCCTATAAAAAAACATACTGTGCAACAAATATGTATAATTTTAGTGTGATTTTTCACAGCGAAAAGACACTGTCTTTTTTTATTGAAGATGAAAACAGCCTAGAAAAAAAAGGCTTACATACTGTACACCAAATCTGTATTATATTTTTGACTTCCAGCTGGCCATACACCTATAGATTTTCTATAGATTTTTGTTTTCTATCAGCCTATGGTCAGATGGAAAAAGTGCAACAGATTCCTCCATCTATGCTAAACTGTGGATGGAGGAATCTCCCACTGGGCCAAGCTTCAGTATCTTAGTATCTTGCTAGTCGGCCCTGCTGCCTCTCAAAATACCTGAACAATAGCTGCATCCAATTGGATTGTTAAGACATTTTGAGAGCCAGCGGGGCCGACTAGCAAGATATTGAAGCTTGGCCCAATGGTAGATTCCTCGATTCACACAGTTTAGCGTAGATGGAGGAATCTGTTGCACTTTTTCCATCTGACCATGGGCTGATAAAAAAATCTATAGGTGTATGACCAGCTTTAGTCTTGGGAAACATACACTCTGATTTTTTGGGGGATAACACCTGTCTAGTCTCTCCCTTTTGAAATTGCAACCTATTCAAAAGGCTTACATGCTGTGCAAATGTATACCATTTTTTTCTTTTTGTAATGAAAACTGCTTAATTTCTCCCTCTATCTCTTTAGACTTCAGTGGGGGTTGGCTTAAAGGAGAAATATGAGGTGAGTGATTTCCACCCAACCTCATAGTTCGAGCCGACGTGTGACAATGAAACTGTCCCACATCGGCTCAATAGATTGGGAAGTGAGCGAACTCATACCGTCACTCGCTCAATTTCCAATCATCTCCCTGCAGAGAGCGTTGACTGTCAGTCACGGCTCCCCGCAGGGTTTCCCCCTCTCCCCGCTCCTCCAGCGCTGACTGGAGGAACAGACGGGGAGGGGGCGGGTACAGCTGGCTCTGCCTCTAGATAGGCAGAGCCAGCTGTCACTCATGCAGCTGGGTGGATCTTGACAGCATTGTCAGGATCTGTCCTGGCTGCGGAGCTCTCAGCAACTCGCTATATGCTGAGCTTTGGGCCACGGGAGGATGCTAGAATATGTCTTGCTGTGGCCCTTAAGAAAACTATGGGATAAAAAGTTTACCCCATAGTTCTCTTTGAACATTACCAATTTCTGAATTTTTTGATCAGTTCTGCGAATGTCCCACAAATCAAACCAGGACACGTTTGGCTCATCACTACACTTTAGAGGTCCAATGGACTACCTACTATGATGAAAATTGTTTTTTTATTGCAAATTCCAGTTATTGTTGCAATGCCATTAAGGACAAAAGCCACAGTTTCTTGCAACTGCTACAGGCATTTAATGTTCCCATCAATTGTACCTATGTTCTAAAATACAACCTTTTTATCAGTTTTTTCAATCTCTGTAAACTCACACTTCATGACCTGGCTGTCAGATGTGTCATTTCTAATGCCTGCTCCTGCACAACAATTTTTTTCAGACCCTCAAGAAGCAGAAACATTTTATCCTAATTGTCCACATCAGTGACAAGTCATGTGTCTTCAATTCCCTTGACTACACTTAAAGAAAACACTATGTAGGTCAGACATGTAGAGTTTTTGTACATCTGAGACAAGTCCAATTGAAAACTTTTAATTCTGTCCAGAAAAATAGAAATTAGGTTGTTCGTGCAACTTGTTTTGTTGGGGAAACTCTAAAAAAAAAAAAAAAATGCGCAGAAAGTGTCAACCATCTATAATATTAAAGGGTATTTCCACTTTTGCAGCCAAATTTGAGAAACTCCCTCAATATGTTTGTGTTCCAATTTACACCGCTTACCTAAAAAATAATAAACACAAATCTTACCTTTTTGGCTGTATTGTGTGAGTAGGATTATACATAGGACTCTACGGGCAACTTCTGGTTGGAATAAATGAGTGAGCTGACAAATGACTGACTAGGGACAGTTTTTTTTTAATTCTTTAATATACAATGTCTTCAGGTCTTTAACCTTTTGTTAGGACATACAGTCCTGCTCATCTAGTTTGTAGCTGATGCAATCTGCCAGCACAGTACAGGCAGGGTTGATTTATAGGAAACACAGCTCCCCACATAGTGAGTACTAAGCTTAATAAGAAAAGCTGCAATTTTCAAATATTTTTAAAAGTTATGTTATGTGAATTGGAACATGTAACAAATGTAAAGTAAGTGCTATCCCAATTTGGCTGCAAAAGTGGAATTACACTTTAAATTGTTGTTTTGGCTGCAAACTTGCAATTGCAGCATTTGTTGCCACACTCACAAAACTGAACTGAAATGTCTAGACTTATATTTACACTTTTGCAGTCAAATCTGAGAAAACCCCACTATACGTTTGTGTTCTTACTCGCACAGCATATCTAAGAATATATATTTTTACATTTTTTGCACCTTTTAGATGTCTCTGTGTAGCAGGCGTTTGCAAGCTGAGTGACAGAAAACTCTGGCTGTCCTCAGAGAAAGACTAAGGACACAATATAGTTCACAACTGATTATGATATCTACCAGCACAGACAAATTAATTATGTTAACTGTAACCTCCCTGCCTCCTTGCATTACAGAGGAAAACTCCGTAGAAAATGTTTCTTTCAGAATAGAGCATGTAATTACACAAACAGCATTTTTTCATGTGAATGAGAACATGTAACAAATATAACATAGGTGTAATTACAATTTTGGCTGCAAAAGTGGAACTACACTTTAAGTGAACTTGAACTATAACAGTGCCTTTTGCCTTTGCGCTACATCCCTGGTGCCCAACATGTAGCCCACTGACCTCACTTGTGTGGTCTGTTCAGTGTTTGGCACCAGGTAAAGACAATTGCAAGGACTCCTATAAAGACAATTTAAAGGACTCATAAAGTACCAGTTGCATGCCTGCAACAATGCAGTTTAAATGTTAACAAACGTGCCCAATGTACACCCGGCTTCTGCAGTACTAGCCACATCCCCAGCGGTGGAGTCCAAATGTAATAGGCCGCAAAGGCTGCCACTGCAAGCTCCTAAGCATTGTTGGGAAGTCGGCCACATGTATGGCCTGCCTGGAGTTGATCTTCCTGTGTAGGACCCTGCAGGAGCTGTCAGTCCCTCCCTTCTGGAAACCAAGCGCTAGAGAACATAATAAAAGTTCAAAGAAAATTGAATCACTGTGAATGTGAGTTTCTGCATGCATTTTGTGTGCATTACATTTGTTTTAACATGCACGCACAGTAATACAACACAAACATTTTAATGGTAAACTATTTTGCTCATGACTCATGTGCTATAGATACCACTGATATATGTATACACCTATATGTGAATTCAGTCTTTTCTTTAATTAAACATATTTTTTAAGACACTGATTCCTGTGTAATAAACTGAGGGGGAAAAAGGGGGATGCACACAGTTTAGAATTTTCACCCTGGGCACTGAATGACCTGCTTCTGGCACTGGTGACAGTTCAGTGATTTAGGTCACAATAACTTCCTAAGAAAAGCTATGGCAGAGTCATGCCTGAAAGACCACATATTTCTCTCATGGCATTTTTTTTCTTTGAGTAGCTATAGGGTATAAATCATTTTAGTCTTTCTTAGTAAGAAGAAAAATGTTAACCCTGTCCCAGAGACCATCTTTAAGCTTTGATATTCCTACTACTTCTCATTTGTTCTCAGAATTTGTAGGTGTTAATTTTAGGGAGACAAGACAGCTGAGGAAATCTAGTTGTAACAACACCTGCAATAAAAAGTCATCAACCAGAAGTTTGCCCGCTGATGCATCAGTGACTTTTTGACAACCAATACGTGAACAAACCATGTCACAGATCAGGGGTCAGCTGAGAAAAGTCATTGCTAGGCATAGGCGTCGCTCTATGGGGGGGCTATTGCCTCCCCCCCCCCGTGTCCCTGCTTGGGGATTTTCCTCCAGGAAGCATCTTTGCTCTCCCCCCCACCACCACCTGGAGAGGAAGAAGAGGGCATGAGGACAGAGAACATGAATTTCACATCAGCATTGTAAGTCCCTTTTCTATCTGCATTGCACGCACCTCTGACCTCGCACCCTGCGTTACACGAACCTCTGACCTCGCACTCTGCGTTACACGCACCGCTGACCTCGCACTCTGCGTTACACGCACCGCTGACCTCGCACTCTGCGTTACACGCACCGCTGACCTCGCACTCTGCGTTACACGCACCGCTGACCTCGCACTCTGCGTTACACGCACCGCTGACCTCGCACTCTGCGTTACACGCACCGCTGACCTCGCACTCTGCGTTACACGCACCGCTGACCTCGCACTCTGCGTTACACGCACCGCTGACCTCGCACTCTGCGTTACACGCACCGCTGACCTCGCACTCTGCGTTACACGCACCGCTGACCTCGCACTCTGCGTTACACGCACCGCTGACCTCGCACTCTGCGTTACACGCACCGCTGACCTCGCACTCTGCGTTACACGCACCGCTGACCTCGCACTCTGCGTTACACGCACCGCTGACCTCGCACTCTGCGTTACACGCACCGCTGACCTCGCACTCTGCGTTACACGCACCGCTGACCTCGCACTCTGCAATACACACACCGCTGATCTCGCACTCGGCATTACACGCACCGCTGACCTCACACTCTGCATTACACGCACCGCTGACCTCCACACTCTGCGTTACACGCACCGCTTACCTTGCACTCTGCAATACATGCACCGCTGACCTCCGCACTCTGCGTTACACGCACCGCTGACCTCGCACTCTGCGTTACACGCACAGCTGACCTCCGCATCCTGTGTTACATTACTGACCTTCACACCCAGTGTTACATTACTGTCCTCCGTACTCTGTGTTACCTGTTTCTCAGGTCTGGAGCAATACCTGAGGAAGAAAGGAACACTCTTGAAAGTTTTGTTTTTTAAGTATGAGGTTAGTACAATAAAACGGTATCACTGCATACCACATTACTCTCGTGTATTGTAATCTTATTTATATATATATATATTTTAGTTTGTTTCCAGTGGTATGATTTAGTTGTGAAAATTATTAGTGCCCCCCCAGTTTTGACTGTGGTATTTTATGTGCCCCCCTATATATTGTTCCTAGGGTCGCCACTGTTGCTAGGGGTATAGGCAGTGTGGCAGATAATTGCAGACAGGAAGGACAGAAGGTGGGATGAGACTTAATTATTGTCCAGGGATGGAGGAGAAAGTACAGCTGATCATATTTTGCTGAGAGATGAAATAAAGCAGGAGCTGATCATTTGATTTTGGGTTTAAAGAAAGTGCAATAGAAGAGTAAGCAGACTGAACAAGGATGAGGGGAGAAAAGCAAGTCTTGACACTGATCATGGACCAGGTAAAAAAGAAGGTAGAGGGGGAGCCAAGAGGTTCAGCAACTGATATTTTTAATCCTTGGAGTAGGTAGAGAGGAAAAATGAGCATGGCTGGGGAGGGCGGGGTGGATCGGTGTTAAATAGTTTGAGGGCTATTAAGGTCTTTGGAGTGTGTGTCCACATCAGTAGCCAACATTAGGGGCTGGAGAGTGTGTAGCACAGGATACAGAAGAGTGTTTTATGGAGAGAGATCAGGGTGGAGAGAAATGTGACCTGCTACTGCACACAGTAGGGGATGGAGGGAGCTGATAGAGAACATTTGGATGGTAGTTGTAGAGCTGTCAGAGAACATAGTCCGAATGGTCAGAGAGCATAATATGGATAGTGGCGGGAGAGCTGCCAGAGAAGCTACTGCTGACATTTGGAAGAAATTGAGTGCCAAGCTTTGGAAGGGGGTTTCCTGGAAGAAGTTTCAGTCTCTCATTGGAGCATACAGCAGCAAAGGTCAAAGCTCGATACTAAGGTCACATTTCCCATAAGCACCTGATTACTCAGAACAGTATCATGAACCCTAGTTACTTGCAGGAAACAGTAGTTCTTCACGGAAATCAGGAAGTGCAATCTATTTTAATAATAGGATATGAAGGATAAGATGTAACATGCATGCATAGAACACAAGGATGTCTCTGTTACTGTCCCTATCAACAGTATAGTGGGTAAAGTTTATGAAACTTAAATAAGTTGCTAATACCCACTGTAGTGAAATGGGTGGGCCATCTATAGTCCCACAGTCCTCTTGTAAGCTACAGTGGGAATTGTTTCCCACTTTTAGTGCATTCTTCAGTGCACCCATGTTGACATAATACCCAACATTAACACTATGGGATATAAAATGTACTCAGAGCAAACATCTGGGTTTAATATTCGGAGCACATTATGAAATTCCTATGTTGCTCAGCTCCATCAGATGGCCATAATGTGCAGCAAATCTAAAACGTAGACATTTGCAGAGCTGTTTGGTTTGCAAATATTTTATACATAGACAGAGGGAATTTATCAAAACTGGAGCAGACAAAATCTGGAGCAGCTGTGCATGGCAACCAATTAGCTTCTCTACTCAGCTTGTTCTGTTAAGATTTGAAAATGAAAGAGAGAAGCTGCTTGGTTGTCTGCTCCAGTTTTGATAAACTCCCCTTGCAATGTATTATCAGCAATCTCAAATTGACCAGATGGTGAGGCAGAAAGTGAATATTAATAGCTCAAATCCTGATACTATTCAAACTATGATGCTTTAGCAGACATGAAATCGTGTGTACTTTGAAAAGTCAGAATCAAATTAGGCTTTTCCCTCGCCTTCTGTAAAACTACATTAAAATGATCAGTAAAACTTTTTTTGCACTAATGGGCTTGTTTACACAGATTCCGTGCACTTAACGCAACACTATGGTGTATTTGGTCCAAAAATTATTATGCTCCCATTCATGTAGTGTAGATAAAATGTATGAAGTGTGAAGACAAAGTGGGTTATTCTCAAAGCTGCTGAGGGCAGCCATGTGAATAACCGACCCGAAGTGAAGTGAGCCGAACGCTGTTCGGATATTCACAGCAGGCTTGTACGGCTGATTTCAGTCGTACACCGAATTAAATCAGCCACACATCGGCTTGCTGCGGCTGGCTTCGGGTCGGCCGAACATGCTCAGCATGTTCGGCTGACCCGAAGTGCAGAAGGAGTTCGACTCAGCCGATCCAACATCTGGATAGGCTGAGCCGAAACTCCGGCAGGCTACCCGTTGCTATTCGGCCTATTCTCATAGATGCGGAACAGCAGTGAGTGAATAGCAGAATGCCGCCAAACGGCATTCGGCTTGGCTATTCTGCTCGGTACCTCTGTGGTCCCGAGCAGAATAGAAAAACGGTTTAAAAAGTAGAAAAAAAAGTAGAAAACAATTAGCAGACCTGGAGGTGATAAGAAAGCTGACTCTGCTGAGTTCTCATGGTACTGACAGTTCAACGTCCCCTGGTTACTTTGTAACCAGGGGACGCTGAACTGTCAGTACCATGAGAGCTCAGCAGAGTTGGCTCTGCTAAGCTCTCATTGTAATTCAGGGGGGAGAGATCACCTCCCTGAAATGATGGCAGATAGCAGAGGAAGCAATAGCTTCTTTGCTATCTGCAAGTTTCTTTTTTTTTTGTATTCTGACAGCTGCTGCTGTCAGAATAATAAAAAAAAAATCAGCATAGGAATGTAGCTAGATTCATATTGGCTATTTCAATTTGCAATATCTAATAGCAAGCTGGCTATTGCACCCACCCTCTGCTGCTGACAATCACAAGCAGAGGACCTGATGGAGAACTTCAGGTCCCCTCTGCTGATTGACAGCAGCAGTGGGTTGGTGCAATAGCTAGTTAGCTATTTCACTTTGCAAAAGCCAATAGCAAATAGGAATCTAGCTATGCATTCCTAAGCTGTTTTTTTTCTTTTTCTGACTGACGATGGCTGGCGGCGCCGTTGTCAGAAAAAACAAAAACAGAGCAGGGAAAGCCAACTTCGGGAGCTGTACGGGCTATGAATAACCCCCAAAGTTTTTTTAAGTTGTAATGCTTTTCTACATAATTACTCTTGAATGTTTGTATTTAATGAAAATACAACAGTGCAGTGCAGCATTTAATTTCTTAAAGATATTTAAAGCACTGCTACCTTCCTCAATAATTAAAATTTAGTGTGGTTATGCATTTTATAATTAGTCTTTTTATGCTTCAGCAAGTTTTACATTTTCTGTTTTTCACTTAATCCAAGTATAAAATAGCTGGTTTGAAGCATAGCCTTTGCATTCCAGAGACAATATAAAGTGTATTTCTGTAAACATTAAATTGCATTCTACATTCTCTAAATCAATGTTTATTACAATTATGAATAAGTGTTTGGTTTTTTTGGAACACTCACATCAGTGTTGATGTATATGCCACGACTTCACTAATTAATAACATCATATTTAAAAAAACAAATCAACATTCAGTCTTAAAACTAAAAATGTCTTGTTACATGTGGATAAACATCTACACACAGACTGTATTATACTTCTGGCATGTAAATCATCTTTGTATGACCCCTAAAATGTCTTCAACATTACACTAGCCCAGTTGAAGATGACTACTGCTAGCTATACTCCTGGTGCCCAATACACAGGTTGTGGTCTTTCTTTGTGCATCTTGCCCCTGTTGGGCACCTTGCAGAGTGGCAGCGGGGTTCCAGATGCTGGGATGCTCTCTGGTTACCTGTACCTGACGCTTAATTGAGCATTATAGTAGTAGATAGAAGTATAGAGCTGGACTGATGTCACTAACCACCAATGTTACAAGAGGAGCTAGATTTAACAGCACTGCCACTACCCACCAATGCAGGGGGGAAAAGTTAATTAACACCGCCAATAGCTAGTAATGTTGGGGGGTTCAAATAACACGGCTGCTAACCATCAATTCACTTGACCTCACTTTTGTTTGAGCTTTGACATATAACACATAGATATCTTTGAAGCATATAATTTGAAAAACTGTTTGTTTCCATGTCGTCCTTAAAGTTGCATATAGTGGAGGGCCCTTTCCTTGCTATGCATTAATTTTTTTTAAAACTTTTTTTGCATTGGCCTCCAAGGCAGTGCCCAGCTCCCCATGCCCTGTGTTTGACAATGCTTTGCCTATTAGCCTTGAAAATGGGCAGAAGTGATTGTGCATATTCAACCCCATTCACATCAGTAGGGTTTGTATTAAAGTTCACTGTTAATACATTTTTCGGTGTGTTCACTCATCATTAATGTCTTGTGTTATATGGTATTTGCCAAGGAAGATCCCAAAAGAATTAGCAGTTGAAATGTAGCTCTAGTTTACTACAGCTTCACCTTATATTTCACTATGTTGTAGAATGCTTTCCAACTTAACTGTTAATTTTATATTCCTTTGGTAGTATTGCAACCAATATGTTTAGAAAAGACACGACATTTTGCAGTGTTATCAAACAGAACTGATGGCTGGAAGTGAAGGAGCTTATGTAGCTGAAGCGCAGTCTACGTAGTTAATTGATCTACCTTCAAGGTCCCCAGTGCCTTGGAGAATTACCAGCTTAGGTCACCTACAGCTTCTGTTCTGTTAATCATTTGTTCTTTATTTGACAAGTACAGCAGGCATAGTATGTGTGACCTATGTTGTCAAGATAATAACAATACGCAATATCTTGGATGTGTTTTTTATTCACTTTCTTTTTTTCGCACTGAAAACTTCATTAATTTTCCATTAAGGGAGCAAGTTTCACTTAGCATAATATTGATTGCAGAGTTTGCAGAAGTGAATTACAATTTATTTTGTACTGTTGTTTGTGAGTTGTGTTTTCAATATTTATTTTTGACAAGAGAAAAACACAAGGTATTAGGTTAACAATATAATAACAATTATAAACATGTTCATTTTATCGGCCTGCCAGATCAACTTCTACACGGTTTAACAAATAACCAAACAAAGCCAGAGAACATGACCACTGTGTAAGGGTTCTGAATATAAATACGGAGATAATTATTATGCTGCTAGTGCATGTCAGTGAGGATGTTTTTTTCAATGTTGTGAGGCTTTCCTATTGAATTGCACTTAGTGGAGAGAAGATATGTCTGTATTAAGCAGCATATGATGACATGTGGTACACTGCCTGGGCTCCTCTGTCTAAACACTTGTGCTTAAAAGTAATAAAAAGCACAATGTTTAGAGCGCACTCTTGTAGGTCAGACACAACTCTGGAGATTAACTACTGGTGGTGTGCGAAACTCCTCATAACAGGGGGAGGGACCCTGTGTACCAATAACAAACAAACCGACTCTTCTTGGAGGAGCGCTACTACCTGGAATCAATTTTATGGGCAATGCTTGTATAGTGATGTTGAATCATGTATATATCAAAATATATATCAAAAACTCGCCTTATCTTCACTTCAGGATCTGATGGTCAGGTCCTGCTGTCTGGCAGATGAAAGGTTAGTGGTGGAACAGGGGCTAGGCTGAATAGCTAGTACCCTCAGGTTGTCAAATGTTAAGCTGGTCTTGGAACATGACTGCAATAATGAAGCCACCCACGTACTTGGCTGGCCAGGCCGGGCCGCGACGGCTAGGATAGGGAGAATGTGAGGGAGAGAGCGAGGAGCCGCGAACAGCGCTGGAGCGCCTGGTGCCGTATGTATTGGCAATGCTGTCAGGGTGCTGTCTCAAGGTGTCCGACGGTCTTGCTAGCAACAAAAGTCGCAGAGGACTAAACGGGGGGTGGAGGTGCACGGTGGGTAGACGGCTACGCGTTTCGAGGAGATTCCTCTTTATCAAGCCACAAGATCGAGCAGATCGCGGGAAACCGGTCAGTTTTAAAAACTGACAAGGGGGAGGAGTGGGTAATGGATTCGCCTTGTGATAGGTTGTTTCTCGAACGAGGGGAGGAACTTATATCGTAGCCTCGTCTAAGTGTTAAAGAATTTCGTCCATCAGGCTAATACAACACGTTCTGTCATAAGACCTGTCTTTTTGCCGGATGAACAGTATTAACAGGAGAATGTCTAAGGAGATGTAGTGGTCCTGGGGTAGTGGTTCTATTAAGCTGGGGTTCAGTCCATGATCAAGTTGTGTTGGAACTTCTTGCACGGCCTCACGGAGAAACACAAGCACACACTCTGAAATGCTTGCTGCACATGGCACAACCTGGAAACAGGAAGGAAGCCACAGCCCCACCCTCTACCCTATTCAATACAACAGAGAATCTACAATTGATATAACAGAACTAAATACTGCCATCTAGTGACCGAAAATGTATACTGCAGGAGTTATACATTTAAAATGGTTGACTCGCTATACATGCCAGCACAGATTCGAGATATTCTAAAGAAGTATTGGTATTTATAATAATGAACAAATGTCATGCTCTAACCTACCTGATGAAGTTGAATAGACATAATGTGTAGAGCACAGAGTAGTGACATGAGTAGTGGGTGGGGACTGACATGCGCTTGTAGATCAGCAACAGCATTGTGTATGTTCTTAACCATCTGGTGCACGATGAAGGTGCACTTTTAATTGTGAGTGAATTTTTTTTAACGTGTGTTTTTTTTTAATGAATTTGCTTTTATACAGTGAACATTATGGAGATCTTTTTGTCCTTTTGAGTACCATTTAAATATTTTAGAGGGCACCTTAATGCATCCTGTTTGTGGAGGGGTTGGTTCCTTGCAGGAAAGTTACTGGAGTAAAGACCATGCTATGCGAGTGCATAAACGTTTGACCTTCATTTTATGAAGGTCGCTTTTGCAAGGCGAAGTGCTTGTTATCTGCACTTATATTTGTCACTTGCATATTTTGCAAATGTTTACATATTATTTATACAGTTTATAGGCTGCACAATATTGTGTAATTTAGGGAAGACACATATTTTATTGAAGTTTTGGTATTTACTGAAGAGCGACAGCTAAAGAAACAAAATTTGTCAGGAATATTTCAGAAATGGTCTTCAGGAGACCCACATTCATAAAAGATAAACTGGTAAAAAAGCAGCCCCGAAGGAGCTGCTGGAATATATAGTGGTCTTCCTAGCCTGTCTAGGTATTTCAGTAGTATTGCTGCCCCAATAGCTCTTACCTGCCCTCCTGTGGCGACCAATTAAACTTAAGTTCAGATAAACAATTCCCCCACACAGCTACCTCCTCATGTATCACTTGCCCCTCCCTTTTAGATTGTAAGCCCTCACAGGGCCCTCCTTACCATCTTGTCTTGTATTGTAATAATTGTCATGTCTTCCTTATATTGTAAAGGCGCAAATTGTAGGCGCTAAAAATCCTGTATAATAATAATAACAAAGTACTTGCATCAAAAGTTACTAGTCCATTCAGGAATAGAATTTCAGGTTGCAGCAGAGGATCACTTCTCAGACTCCCCACACATGGTGACGTTGTTTTTTGTCATCTTCATCCAGTTTCACTTCTTATACCCCAGGCTCAGTGCTCAGTGTGAGCAATGCATATGGCTTTGCTTCTTAGGCTTCAGGCCTAGTCAGATCAGACACTCCATAGCAGCCTCCCCCAGGCAGGAGCCCAAGAGGACAAAGAGTCTCACATGGTCCACCCCGAATATTTATGTCCTCTCCCAGCATGCACCACTGGCTATGAACCTCCTAGTTATTGGCTATGGAGACATAGATGTTAATAACACTCTTATTATTGGTTGCCCTATGACAAAGATACACCTAGCAGCAGGCAGATGCAAACAATAGTGTATGATGTATAATATATTGTGTGTGTGTGTGTATTTATGTATGTATGTGTGTATATATATATATATATATTATACTGTATGTGTGTACAGACACTATACTTTGCATAAAAATACAATTTAAACTATGCATAAACCAAGATGTATTTCTAAAATTCTTGCTATTTTCACTTACATCTAAAAATATTCTGAATGTAGAACTCATTGATCACTGACAATAGAAAATTGGTTCAAGCTTTAGCATTTTTATACTAAATCATACCTGTCAAGCTGAACTCACTGAGAGGCCAAATATAATAGCTTTCTATATTTTCAATGAGCAAGCAATATCAAAGCTGTAAAATCAGCACAGATGTTGCCCTGGAATTATAAACTTTCAAAGTGTTAGTGTTTTCCTGATTTTCATTTAGAATGACATCTAAGGGCATGTCTGCTTTTGAAACCCGTAACTAAAAGTTAATAAAGAACACCTCTAGCCAGCCAAAACATTGACTTCGCTATTTTTTACAAATGAGTGAAGGTTAGAAAGTCCAGTGCAAATTACTTTTATGTAAGTGTGTGGTGCTCCCATGTCATGTTTACATTTGAGCCTTCTCACAATGCTTCTGGGAGGGACTGCAGCTGCAATGAGGAGAATATCTGAGCTGTCAGTGAAGGCTATCAATATTCAGGTAATTAGCCCAATGATGGAACTTCTAGCTTTCTGCTAACAGGACTTATGAGCACAATGGGTGGTACTATGAATACACAACCACAGATGAGTCAAAATTATATTAACAGCAACAAGGCATTTTTTTATTCCAAGGTGACCGAGTACATCAACACTGAGACAAAAAAAAGCAAAAATGGGGTGTTGTATAACATTTCATGAAGGTGCCAAAGTCACAATATGTCTGAAGGTTCGCATTCATCCAGGTCATGGTATATCAGTAAAAAATAAGTCAAGACAACTGGACTTGCATTATTTTTCTTGAAGAAGTTTTCTTGTTCATCCGACAAGCTTTCTCAATTCAGAATGACTTGTACAAAAATTATCTGGGAATAAATATGGTGAATGTTGCTCCAATCCACATAATCTGTTAGTCGCAACCAGTTGTTGATAGCATTTGCATAATTGGAGTTAGGAGGTGTTAATAACCTGCCCAGAGAGAGGTGTTAAAACAGCATTTACTAATACAGAGATTTGTTAACGTAAACCCATGCATGCAAAGTAAAGGCCCATTCAGACCTCTCTGTGGTACATAAAAATATGCATGTTAATGTACAATACCTTGTCAATGCCACCCCAAAACATTAATCCAATGCACCTCCAATGTACACGATGATGTATATCATAGGAAGCCTATTCCTTTGAATGGACTGACTTGACGCAAAGCATGTGGGCGTTCAAAAAAAAAAACCTCATTATCACATCACACTGGAACAGACAGGTCTGAATGTTCCCTTAGTGTAATACATACAGGTATTAATTGCATCTCAAAGAAATCACTGCACTCCCAACTGATAAATTGACGGGTGTCTGTTTACACTTGGTTACCCCTGGCTCCGGACAGGTATGTAAAAAATGAATGAAACAGTGTTCCATTTTGACAAACCTGAGTGCTAGGTCAGGGGTAATCTGATGTGAATGGACACATGTCTGTTTACATCCGATTCCCCATAGACCATAAATCCCACAAAATAAATGTGAAAGGGGACTTTAAACAAGTTCCTTATATGATACAAGCATGTGTATACAAATGCCTGTGCCTTTGTTTTAAAACGTCTATGCATGTTGTCGCATACAAGCCCCCCAGGCTACTGTTCACCCTCTGTCATGTTGACAGTATGCCACCAGAAAGAAAGTGATGGGAAATTCAAACTTTTATAGGTGTCACTGAAAACGAAATATAGGGAAACTGTTGTAAAGGAGACACTGGTTTAGGTAACTATTTGAAAACCAAAAAGGACAAACGTGAGGGCGCAAAGCTAAAGAGGCTATCTAACTGGGCTAGACATTGCAAGGGAAACAACAGAATGGAATCATGTACTTACTACTTGGGTGGGTTCGAGGAACGGATAAAGACCGGACTGTGGGGAGGATCGTGGAGTCCTAGGTGTGTGTTCTCAATGGAGGCTAGTGTGCTGCCTGAGGCTGCTTATCCCAAGGAGGAGAGAAGAGAGGGGTAGACGGGAGGCGGCACAAGGATATTGTCCGTATCCCCGCTGCTGTAACAGAAGGTTCAGGAGGTGTGCACAAGTGGCAACTGGCTCGGCTGCTGTGGCCGCAGCTGTAGACAGAGCGGCTCAGTCTGTGTAAGGACCGGGCTTGACATGTACCCGAGCTGTGACGGTGGTGATGGATCAAAAGTCAGCCGGGAAGCTGACACGGTCAGGAGCAACGCGTTTCGAGGATACAACCTCTTTTTCAAGCTCAACCATTCTCGTTGAGCTTGAAAAAGAGGTTGTATCCTCGTTGAGCTTAAAAAAGAGGTTGTATCCTCAAAACGCGTTGCTCCCGACCCTCCACCCACGACTATACAACCCGCCCCCCGTCTACCCCTCTCTTCTCTCCTCCTTGGGATAAGCAGCCTCAGGCAGCACACCAGCCTCCATTGAGAACACACACCTAGGACTCCACGATCCTCCCCACAGACCGGTGTTTATCCGGTCCTCTGACCCACCAAAGTAGTAAGTACATGATTCCATTCTGTTGTTTCCCTTGCAATGTCTAGCCCAGTTAGATAGCCTCTTTAGCTTTGCGCCCTCACGTTTGTCCTTTTTGTTTTTCACAAGTACAGGTACTCCTGTCTCCTAGGGCTGCAGGCCAGTTAGGAACACATAATTAAATTCCCTAGTTCCAATCCGAGAGCGCTGTTTGTGCTATCTTTGTGTGCTTTTTGTAACTATTTGAAAGAGCCCTCACTTTGGGGAGAATTTCTCTTACTTACTCTGACATGTTTCCATGTAAATCTCCCCAACGAGAATGCAGAAAAACTATTTTGGATAAAGTAAGGAATGGTTTAAACCCCTGCCAAAAAAAGGTCTATGGATGCATTTGACTTTACTTAAAAATTTTGCTTTTTCTTAAAATATATGTAGTGTGCCAGTCTTTTGCCTATTTCCTGTTATGAGGAGCCATAAATTAGAGGAACTGATAGAAATAGAAAAAGTGTTAAGGGTCTATTCACTAAGCTGCCGTAGGCAGCCGAGTGAAAGACCGACCTGAAGTGAAGCTGTTCGGCTATTCACTTCAGGCTGGTACGGCTGATTTCAGCAGTATATCGGCTGAAATCAGCCGTACATCGGGTGGCTTCGGGTCGGCCGAACATGCTCTGCATGTTTGGCCGACCCGAAGTACAGATGCTCTTTCTTCTTTTGTATGAGACTTATTTTTGCATTTTCTGAATTTTAACCAATTTTCACACTGTAGGCCTGTTTTTTTTTGTTCATTAGTTATCCCAAGATGTAGTTGCTAGCATTCCCTAACCGGTCATATGTGTTACTTTATAGATCTGGCAGTACAACTTACTGCCCTCATTAATCAATCTGAAATCAGCAGCAAATTAATAAAGTTTACTTTTACTTTTTGTCTGGTTAGATATTGTCCCCTAAATTTTTCCAAGATGTGGTCCTGTGCAGGATGTGAATACCTAGCAATAGAGGAGGTGGTTACTCTCATAATGTTAATTGGCATCAAGGAAGTAAGAGTATCTCAAGTATCCATTTTTCTTGCTTTATTTGAAACATACGGTTACATGTTTTATCAATCTGAAAGTACAGCAGTGGAAAAACCTGTAAATCATTAGAATTATTGCATTTGAAAGCTGTTAAAAATATATATTTTTTGCCTGTCCTATTGGCAATAGTTTTTGTTTTTAACAAGAAAATGAATCTGATTAATATTTTCTACATGTAATATAGGATACTAAACTGAAAAAGCCAGTATGAAAAAATAACAAAAATAATTCCAAACTAATAACATGAGGTGTTCTTAAACTTGCAATACTGTAAATATTAGTGTAAAATTAGAAATACATAATTTGCATTCAATTATGAGTATTTGACAAATATGTAATTTGAACATTCAGGCATAAGTAAGGATTTTGTAGTGGAACTCAGTCATCGTCTATGTAGACTGGTTTTCGTTCTTCAGGTAGAACTGGCTTCAATTTTTGCCATCGTTGCGGTGGCCACAGGATATGAGTGGCTTGTGCATGCAGAAGACCAAGTGAAACCTGTAAAACACAAGTAAGTGTGTTAGTTCAAAAAAAGTGACAATTTTGATATAAGTTTACAATAATATTTTTTGTGTAAAAAAAGAGAAAAAAAAGCCACTAGGGACGTAGGGAGGTCAAAATGAGAAACAAATGCCTAATTCTCAATTGTATGATTGCAGTCGTTGCTACACAATGTTCTATTTATAATGATATGAAAGTTCCAATCTGTGCACATTACTGTTTCTGGTTTTAATTAAGTTCATTAAATTAATTAAAGCATAAAATGTTAGTTGTGTTATTTTGTGACACCTGCTTACATAATTGTATAATGATTGTTATAATGAACTCTCCTAGTTATAACTGCTGAATCTGTGGTATAAAAAAACAAAAACCAACAGGATTATACATTTGCAGATCCTGCATTCCAGCTAGTCTCGGCCACATCACATGAATTTTAAGGGCTTGTTTGCACCATGTGCAGTGAATGGTGTTTGCCGCACCTAATCAACACCAGTCACCGCAAGGACACATAGAAAACAATGTGCCCTGTTCATACCAGAATGATGAGGTGTTAACGGGGTCCCATAGAAAGGTGGGTTGTTGTCACACAGCATTTTTCCACACCTCATGTTTGCACTAGTCATCATACTGCAGCTGAGTTCTGGGGAATTCAAATTAATGAAATGTCACTACCTTTTTTTTTTTGTTTAAACTTAATTTAAATGTCAAACAAATGTGTGTAACAATGCAAGGCACCACCCCCACCCAGTAGACACCAGTCTGTACGCAAAAATAGGCCGTTGTGAACAAGCCCCCTTTAAAAGGGTTCATGTGAAATTTATGTTGTACCTTATTACATGGGTAAGGTTGGGAGGTCTGTATGTAGTTTGAAGAGGCAGCACACATATTATAGGAATCATAGAATACTGCTTCAAAATATTGGCTGACTGCATGTACATCAAAGTCCCACTGTTCATACAAACCTAAAAAACTGAGATAAGATACCTTTCATAGCTAAACATGTAATATGCATTTTATAAAATAACATGTCAACTGAAAGCTAATTTGTTCCCATGTTGTTTGTTACACATACAATGAAGGCCAAATAAAGTAAACAAAGTGGGGTAGTTGCTTATAGTCAAAACTGCTTTCTGGGAATATAAAATTTTGATTGGTCACCAACAACTCTTTAATTTTGTTTGCTCTGACTTCTTTTTACAAGAATAGCTCACAGACTGTGTTGCACTAAAAGTAATTTTTAATGCAAAGGCTTCATATAAATAATAATTAAAAATAATAATAATTTAAAAAAAAAACTTGAACCAAACTTGATACTTGCTTTGCTATCAAGATACCTGCAGCAGGAACCCAAACTTTGTTCACACCAACAACTGCAGACCAGATCCAGACCCGAACATATTTTTATCCGGACCAAAAATGCACACAGTAATTCCAATGGTAAACATAAGAATAGTTCACACCATTGTGTTCAGTTCCAGAGATTTTTAATCAAAAGTACAGTTTTATAAAATGCATATAAACATATCTAAACAATCTGGAACACGCTTAAACCCAAGAAAAACAAATGGGGGGGGGGGGTACAAGAATGCATCAAACACACACATACATGCTTTTACAGAAAGGCATCCACATCTTGTCTGGAGATGGTGTGAACAAACCCTGAGGCATTGCATTTTTCCACTTTTTACAGTGATTTTGCTGCGTTCCAGAACGTGATTTTGCTGTTTTTTTTTAACTTAAAATGGCCTTTCAGGTGCATGTAAGTGTATTTGCATGCATTTATGATGTGTTTCCATGCATTCCAGACCAGAGAAAATGAGACAAGCAGTATGGTTCGGAACGGACTGTGCTGGTGTGAACAGAGCACAGAAATACCATAGGGATGCATGGGGATGAGAAAAAAATTTTCTCAACAATGTCAGAAATACCAACCATCAGTTGTCCTCCCACCAAGAAAAAATTTTTCTCAACAATGTCAGGACATAGCTTGTTACATTGCACACTTTGAACAAATGCCTAATTTATGGAATCTCCATGACACATTCTGTTACTTTAGGGTGTTTTTTCATAGTTCGTTAAAAGCAATTATTAGAATCTATGCAAACTTTAGTTAACAATAAACTGAAATGACCATGGGCACCTGCAACTAAGCTTCATTTTTTATTTTAACATATACAGCCAGCTGAGAATGTCAAATGGGCGGAGCCCCCATTTTTAATTAAAGGGGTACCCTGATGCAAATAAGCCCCCTTGCCCGCAGCCCCCCACAACCACCGGGTCAGGGTTGTGGTGAAGAGGCCCTTGTCCCTATCGGCATGGGGACACCCTCCCAATGCCGAGGGCACATGGCTTGGTAAGGTGTAGGGAGTTTTGTCCGAATCCCGAAACAAATTGAATTTCTGACCCGAATCCCGAAAAACAAGATAACGCAAATTCAGAATCAAAACAAAACAAATTTTTGCACATGTCTACTAATATTTGTGTTCTAGGAAGATATTACAAATCATGCCCTACCTATATGCACAGGGTATAATAAGTAAATTAAATTACCTTTTATGTAAAAAGTATTCTAAACACTTTTTTTACAGTAAATACAAATTAAATACAGTAATTAGGTAAAGTGGACTCAACATTGCCAAGGCTTTGTTAAACCAGAGGGGGAAGCTAAAGGGTAGAAGAGATCTTGTTTTATTTATTACACCTGGAGTAAGACGCATCTCTCTTTATTACCAAAGTTTACATTTCTGTCCTTATTATATAACAACAACAATTTTGGAAGGTAAAGCCATATAATAATTCCTTAATGCCCCACATATAACTGTGCATGAATAACTGCTGGTTTATAAGAAATCTACAACATGGAATGTAAAGCTATTTATTGAAAATCTGTATTAAAATGTATTTAAAAATATGCGGATTTCCCAGGTCACTGAAGTTTATGGGCATCATAGATTCTAGGGAATAGCATGTAGGGAGCAATTATAAAATAAGTAAGGTAGAACAAATGGAGAGAACAACCTCTTTAGAAACTTTTGGAAGAAACTTTGTGCAATCTATGCACAGGATGCACTTCAACTTTCCAACATAGCCATAATCCCAAGCAAAGTAAAACCGGTCCATTAGTGTCTGCAGCAGGAAAAGGTAAAGGTAATGGAGTGGCCATTACAATCTCCTGACTTCAACATCAATGAGCCACTTTGGGGAGATCCCAAACATGAAGTTCATGCTCCACAAGCACAGAGGTTCCAGAACACATAGGCATTTTGACAAGAAGAATGGGGAGCATTGAAAAAATAAAGAGCCTCATTTACAACTATCATAAAAAAATCCAAGCTGACAATGTGAAATTTGAATCACATTAAAACACAACTTAAATGGTGCAATTGTATAGTAATATTAATCTTTGTAATATAAGATAAGACTATCTTTTGCAATATGCCCCTAAATATATGTAGTTTTGGCCTTGCCTATACAGTTGAGCTGTATTCGATATCCATCTTCTTTGGTCATCATTTACTAGCAACCATTTCCTTCAGTACTTCATCTTCAATATGTGCCAATAGTTACAATTAATTTTTTTGCTTCAATTTAATACAGGTAAAGGTTTTATTTACTATATAGTTTATCCCAATATTGTGCATCTCTGCAGGTCTTAAATTAAGGTTTGTGTGATCTCTACACTGTCTCACGTCAATAATTATTTTGCTGTGTTAAATTTCAGAAGTGATACTTTAACACAAATATTGAGTACATACTGAAATCTAATTTCGTCTTTGGTACAGCAGATAAATACTGTATCAGATAATACAATTTGAGTGTGATAATTGTTAATGGTGTTTATATAAACGTTTATATTCTAAAACACTAGAAAAAAATCTTTTGTTACAAGTGACTTTAGTGTGTTTTTAGTGCTATAATTTTGCTTTTCCTTCTTCACTTAAAAAAACAATATAGTACCACATGGTATGGTCAGATTGCATCCCTGTGATCACTGCTGGGAATTACTGGATGCCATGCCAGTGTATGGTGTGCATGTATCTGCCATTATCAGTTTTGTGACTATGCTCCTGTTAATAAATACTTTTTGGGGATACATACCTTCGGTGTGCTGGTGACATACTGTATCTTCATTGGCTGTATTGAGTTCTCATACACTTTAACTTTGGGTTAGAAAAGGTCATCTCCTACCACTGCCTCTGCCTCTAGAAACACTAAAAATGAACTTTAACTGCTAGAACCAATAAGATCCCCAAACTTGTTTTTGTTAGTATCATTTACCTCTGAAAAGACTGAGCAAAAGTAATTGTTTAAATAGTTTGCTACATGGAGGTCTGAATAAAACTGTTTAGGAAGCATTTCTCACCATTGACTGGACCATTACAACACATATGTTTCCTTCTGTTAAAGCCTGATCTATAATTCCTGATCTATGTACTTGTTCCAGATCAAAGATGCAATATTAAGTATGGTCATTATGCATTTTCAGGAGGCAAAATCAACAATGGCAACTCTTTCTTCTCTCACTACAGGTTTAATCCACACATATTTCACACCATACAATGTCTGTTAAACTTCAGGTACACAGAATTCAAAACATTATCAGTTGTTATTAGATAATTGCATGTTTCTTTATTTGATAGCAATCTGTCCAGCACGGAGTTCCAACCAGATTTAAATCTCCAAGAAATATTGAAGAACATCCTGGTGACCTTTTATAAACAAAGTGGAAGTAAAGCAGGAACAAAATGGGTCACATGAGCTTTTAGGCATAATGCGCTAGTATGCACATATTAGCACGTATGGCACTCTTTCAGCCAAAGTGATCCCCTACAGCCCTGCAATGTCCTGGCTGTCCTCTCTCATTGACTCTTCCATTTTTGTCCCAGTCTTCTTTTGGGTTCTGAGTATTTAGCCACCTGATTGGCCAATCCCTAAACGATGTAACCATTGTAACGTCATGCATGTGCAAGGACGTTACTTCATCTTGGCAAGGATCCTGCCAAGCCTGTGCACTAAGAATGCATGGTTTACTGTACTGGGGAACAAAATGCTGACTGTCCCCTCAGCAAATTATTTTAAAATAAGACTTCACTTCTACTTTTCCACTTTTTTTTTCTGGAAAAGCAATGTTTTTCTTCATGTTGTTCTTGTGAACATCTTTTGTGGTTAGTGCCTTTTTTATATTGAACACATGATCAGAATGTCTTGCAAGTGAACTAAATGTCTACATGTTCTATGCTGTTATACTAGGGGCTCAGTTTTACCTCCACTAGCATTTCACGCTCAACTTTTTCTGGGATCTTTGTACGACGACCCACACCTATGGAGACTAGTAGTAATACTGTATTTTCTTTGTGGACAGTTTGTCATAAAGTGGAATGATGAACTCAGAAATGGTTATGCAGCAGTTCTGTGCATTTCTATAATTATTCCTGAACGATCCACTGAAATTACTTTTGATTCAGGCATGGCTCCATAGTAGAGATCTTTCTTTAGACATTTAGACAATCACAGAGCAAATCAGTTCCTTTATAAAGGGCAGTGCACCATACCACAGCTTTTCTATATCTCTTAATTACAACCCTGGAGTCCAATTACCCTGTTTTCCAGATTTCATTAGCCTAGAGGTGCACATTTTTCCATTAGAACCTTGACAGCCTAAACAATTTCAATAAAGATGTCATTATTATGTAAATGTTATATGTGGTGTTTTACCAAGACTGTCTTTAGTTATTATAATGGCTTAGATGGAGATTAGACCATATTTTATAACCCTTTTATGAGAATTAATAAAAAAAAAATCCTAATACAGAAACATATTACTACAGGTACTATTTTTTTAAATTATCTGTATGTATGTGTATATATAT